>NW_026007689.1:0-3971 GCF_001458135.2 Marmota marmota marmota
CATCTCTGTCCAGAAAAGTGGAATCTGTTTATTTGGGGATGAGGGGAAAGGAGTTGTATTACCTAGTTGTTATGTAGGTCAAAGGGCATATTTTTTTAAAATGTAATGGTAGTCTTAGTTTGCCTAGGGAAGTTTCTCTATTACTGAGCAGGGAAGAAGGAACAGATGGGTAAAAATATTAGAAATGTACAGGGGAAAGGTGGTAGGGTAAAATAGAGAAGAAAAAATGAAACTGCTGAATGTATGGGGAAGGATGTTTCATGATTTTATCATGTATCAGTGAATCTTCTTTTTCCATTTGAAAATACTCATTTTGCTATTAAAAGTTTTACCTTTTCCAACGTACTTTGTCATTAATGTGTGTAGTTGAATAGTTTTTGAATTTCACTGCCTAACTCCATACAGATCAACTCTCTTCCCTGTGTTTTCAATACTTGGGCTTTTTATTTTTTGCAGTACTGGTGGTTGAATCAGGATCTTGCCCATACGAGAAAAGCCCTCTACCATTGAGTTGCACCCCACTCATGATGCAGATCTTAGAAATTGAGAAACCACAGAGGGTTACAGCCTTTGGTCCGGGAAGACAGTTGGGAAGATGGGCCCCTTAGTCAGAGTTGCCCCATTATCTTTCTACTCTCGCAAGTTTGCCTGGACAGCTTTACAGAATTCCCACACTTTTTAAAAAACAACTCTCCCGCATAATACTCAGCCTGCTTCCCATGGAATGAGTGTGACATTGTTAACTAGATGTTTAGGTTCCTATGGCCACTATAAGAAATTAATAAAATTGAAAATAGAACTTGAATCTCAGGTTTGGGGACCAGAAATTCAGCATCACTATCATTTGACTGAAATCAGTATTACAGGCTTCAGGGAGAATGTGTTCTTACTCTTCCAGCTTCTGGTGGCTGCTGGCATCCCTTGGCTTTTGGTCAGGTGCCAAGTTACTGCTGTTTGCCCTTGTCACCCAAGGTTATTCTTTCTCAGAGGCAGGAACTCTGTCCCTCTCATAAGGATACTTGCAATTGCATTTAGGATCTATGCAGATGATCCAGGAACATCTTCTCATGTCCAAAAGACCATTTGGTCAAATTTGCAAAGTCCCTTTTGCCACATAGGTTGGATGTCCAGGGTCTCAAAATGGGGGCTGGATTCCTCTCCCTCCAATACTATGGATTGAACTATAGGATTCTCTGCACTGAGCTACACCTCCAGCTCTTTTTTATTTTAAGACAGGGTCTTCTAAGTTGCTGAAACTGTCCTCAGGTTTTGAGCCTCCTGCCTCAGTCTCCCCACTGGATGTTTTGAAGAAGAGTATGGCTTGGGTCCCTACAGGCTGTGGGAGGTGATAAAATGTTGACAAAGCCACCCTTCACATATCTGTAGTCATCCTGTAAAGCTCAAGTGGTGCATGGTTATAGATTCAATAGCATCCCTCCTCCCACCTCCAAGTCCCTTAGAATTTCAATGTGACATTGAAAAGTGGTGTGATTCAGTTAATTGAGATGAGGTCATACTAGATTAATTGTCCTTAAGCCAATCACTGGTGTCCTTGAAAGATCCACAAGAGTATGTGGAGTGATAGCTCCACAAGCTAAGGGACACCCTGTATGCGCAGCAACCAGCAAAAGCTAAAGGGTGAGGAAGGATTCTTTTGTTACTCTGAGCATGATCTATAAGCAAGTACCCTGACCTCCCTCCAGGCTGAACAGTCAGGCAACTGGGTATCCCAACCTCTCTGTGAAGGTGTGGGGTGAAGTGTGTGGAGACTCATGCTTACTCTTACCTTCAGAGCTTAGTACATTATGGGTTTAATTACAATGCCCATCTTTAAAAAAAAAATGTTGCTGGGGGAGTAACAGTGGTAGAACATCCACTTAGCCTGCACACATGCAAATGGCTCCATCCTGGGACATAAGGTAAAAGCCAAACTTTCCTTTTCTCATCCACAATTTATTTGGGAGGGTGAGTTACTGGGAATTGAACCTAGGGGTGCTTTACCACTGAGTGACACCCAACACTTTTTACTTTTTTATTTTGAAACAATCTCACTAAGATGCTTAGGGTCTTGCTAAGTCACTGAGGCCAGCCTGTGTTCCTCCTGCCTCAGCCTTCCAAGCTGCTGGGATTACAGGTGTGCACCATGAGCCCAGCCACACATAATTTTTGCTTACTGGCCTTGTAGACTAAAAAGCAAGACCTTAAATGCAATTGCATATTATTTGTAAGCCAATCTGCTACTATTGTACCCGTGGGATGTTTTTCCATTGGAGACAGCCTGGGGAGGACCCAGGAAGTGAGAAGGTGGTGTCAGCTGAGCCTTCCCTTCATGGTAAACACTGGGGTGCTTTTTATACACACATCATTTCACCCTCACTAATGTCTTCTGTGCCATTATCTGCCATGTTACAGGCGAGGAAATAAAAAATCATGCAAATTACTTGCCCAAATTTACAGAAGTAGATAGCAATATGAATTATCTAAAATTCCAAATGATCCATCCTTTCCACACATATGCTATTTGCATTTCTGTATAATTTCTCCAAGTACTTATTATTTTATTTATTTTTGTTGTGCTAGGTATGGAATATAAGATTCTGCATGCGAGGTAAGTGCTATACCACTGAGCTAGCACAGCCTTAGCTTTTTTTTTTTTTTTAAGCTAGGGTCTCATTAAATTGCCTCTTTGATAAAGAGGCTGGCCTCAAACTTGCAATCCTCCTTCCTCAGTATCCTGAATTGGTGGATTACAGGCATGTACTATGATGTCCAGAGCCACAGAGTTTTCATTTTGCCAATTTGAAACTCTGCCTGTTAAACCCAACTTCCCTCCCACTCGCCAGAAATTTCAACTTCGTGTTTTTATTATTCAGACTATTCTAGATACCCCATGTGAGTGGGATCATAGAATATTAGTTCTCTTGTGACTGACATTTCACTTCCATAATATCCCTGAGGCTCATCTGTGATGTAGTAGGTGTCAGCATCTCCTTGAAAAAGGCTGTGGAATATTCCATTGTACAGATGTACCACATCTTCATTCATCATCCATAGATGGGCATTTCTGTTTCTTTCATGTCTTGGCTATGGTGAATAATGCTGCCATCATTATGAGTGTGTGAAAATCCCTTTGAGGTCCTGCTCTCTATATATACCTAGAAGTAGAGTTGTTGGGTCATATGATAATTCAGATTTTAGTTTTACTTTTGTTTGCTTTTTTTGTTTTTTGGGAAATTTCCTTATCATTTTCCATAGTAGCTGTATTTTTTTACATTTGCAACTGCCTCTGGGTTTTTATTTTGACACAGGGTCTTGATAAGATTCTGAAGGATTTGCTAAGTTGCCCAAGCTGGCCTCCAACTTGAGAGCCTCCTGTCTCAGCCTCCAGAGTCACTGGAATCACAGGAATGCACCACTATGCCTGGCTTAAAGAAGATTTTGATGCATAATTTTTTCCTTCTCTTTCAAGGAGGTTCACATGCTGCTGCTGGAGCCCCCTGAGGCTCTAGCTTCTGGCTCAGATTGCAACAAAGCCTGGCCACCTGGCCTGCCCATGTCATTTGCAACCAGCACCACTGCTGCACCTTGACTTCACATGTGCCCCACAAGTTGGGGCCAGCAGGAGTGGGGTACCTGGTCCATGCCTTCCTGAGCCTGGAGACTGCTTCTTTGACCTCCTTCTTTTTCATCCTGTCCCAAGGAGGCTAACGTAGTGGGCCTCCAACAGCCACCTCCATCAAAAGCAAGCAAGTTTCATATGAAAGCAGGTTCTGGTTGGAAAGCCCACTGCTCTACCAAATAAAAGACCTGAATACCTGCCTCCAAGTAATCTGCACGCACCTTCTTTGGATAGAGCATTGTAAGAGGGGTATTTCACTGCTGATCACATTTTCTCCCCATAACCTTTTTCCTCCCACCCTCCCTTCTCTCTCTCTCTCTCTCTCTCTCTCTCTCTCTCTCTCTCTCTCTCT
>NW_026007690.1:0-3970 GCF_001458135.2 Marmota marmota marmota
AACAACTGAGCACTAAGACTGTTAACGTTCTCACCCTCTTGCGTGACATCCACTTTTCGCAAGCCTACAAAGTCCTAATCCATAAAGAGCATTTGAGTTGATACTGCCAGAATATGTAACATCTCCCACCTCTATACAGAAGTTCTCTACCATCTTGGAGGGTTGCAATTCATCCCATTTGCGCCCAGTTTCAAAGAAGACCACGTGAAGTCACTGAAATGGTGAAATGTCTTAGGACTGGAGTGTCCCACTGACATAGACCCATACCAAGCAGTGGGACTTGGAGCAGTTTGTTGGTCACTGGTGGGATTTCAGGATCAGTTCACTTCAGCACAGCTGATGTAAATATAACAATCCCTAGAGACCCTAAACAGAGCTCCTTTGTTTCTCCTTGCCACCCATCTGATTTGAGCAGTCTAAGCATCCAGGTAATCAGAATGGCTTTAGGGCTAGGGAGATGCAATAACTTCTAGATGTGTTTAATGCCTCCTACCTCTGCCACTTTGAGAGTATACACACACGCACACACACACTGTAACCTGTCCATCTGCACATCTCTTCTTTCTCATGGGTCTGATTGTGCTGTCTTAATATAGGTGACTTTTTCAGATACTTTGGAGCCTAAAACTAGATGTCCCAAAACTAGATGCACAGGGGACTTTCCTCTGGATGGATGACAGACCCCTTGTTTGGCCTGTAATTTGCTGTTTTTGAGGAAGCTGAAGCAGTAGTCTGGTCTCCCTAATTAATCAATTATCAAGCCCATTGGGTATGCTTGTGTTCTGTTAGGAAGATGCATGCATGCTGCCTGGTTTGCAGTTTTAGTCTCCAGATGACCCTTTAACAAGTAATGAAAAAAACTAGAGAAAAAAAATGCATGCAAACCATAAGATTCTTGGAACCCACTGCAATATGTCTTTCCAAAATAATTACTTTCAAGTGAATTCTCACTTGTTTCTAATACTTTTGCTTTTCTGCTTTTCTTCACAGCATATGTAATCTAAGTGAAGTGTTTTCCCTGGTAGAAAATTGGAGCCTTGCTTCCTGGCAGTTACTACTGCCATATAAGGGCCTTTGAACTAGAACACTCTCAAGTAGATAGGGAAGTGCTTCGGGGAATCCAAAATGTCGAGGCAAAGGAATTACATTATTATGTTGGTGTTTTTCTTCTCTTTTCTGCCCTCTCAAGCTCTTGCTGGTTAAGGTCAAGATATATAAGATGTGCACATCAAAGTTGATAAGACCTGGACAATAAACCTTTGTCTTGAGCCCACTGGTCCTTGATAAGAAAGATAGCTGTATTTTCTTTTTTAGCAGAATTCACACACATACACACACATGATTCTTGAGTCATGATAACCCTTGACTAATGATGGGATTACTTCCTGATAAATCCATTATAAATTGGAAAGATCATAAATTGGAAATGAATTTAAATCACCTAAACTACCAAACATATAGCTTAGCCTACCTACCTTCAACATTCTGAGAACACTTACATTAGTCTACACATGGGCAAAATCATGTAACTCAAAGCCTATTTCATGATAAAACATTTATTGTCTTGTGCAGTTTATTGAATGCAGAACACTATAGAGTCCAGTACATGTCAGTTATCCTTGAAAGATGGGAAAATTGGTAATTATTATTTGTTCTTTATTGTCTACATTTTTTCATGATCATGTGGCTAACTGGGAGCTATGGCTGGCTACTAATGCCTAGCACCACAAGAAAGGGTCCTGCATACTGCTGCCAAGAGAAAGAGTGAAATTCAAAATATGAAGTATGATTTTTATTGAAAGCATATAGTTCTCACACCACCATAAAAATCGAAACATCATATACTGTACCATTATAAATTGAGGACTATATATATTCACACTCCATTACTCAAAAGATTATGCATTCCCCAAATAAACTAATACTTAAGTCTGTTGAGTTCTGCAGACACTATTGACTCAGGAAATTATGTAAATAGCACAAAAATGCTGAAAAAATAAGACTAGAGCATTATCAATTAATATAAATACAGGGCACTGAATTATAATTTTGTAAAGTAACACTTTCAGAATAGTTATTATGTACCAGGCATTATACTAGGTTTGAGGAAAGTAGGAAAAGTATAATCTCTGCTTTATATTAGCATGTTTTAAGTGAAAACTGAAGTTGAGAAACAGAACTTACCTTTTCAGGCAGGAGAAATCAAAGGGAAACATATTACCCTTTTTTTTAGAGTTAGAACATGCCTTACAAAAGCGGTAACATGTCAGAAGCAATCTGAATCAAAAGACTATGAAGTTGGGGGCTGGGGATGTGGCTCAAGCGGTAGCGCGCTTGCCTGGCATGCGTGCGGCCCGGGTTCGATCCTCAGCACCACATACAAATAAAGATGTTGTGTCCACCGATAACTAAAAAATAAATATTAAAATTCTCTCTCTCTCTCTCTCTCCCCTACCCTCTCTCTTAAAAAAAAAAAAAAAAAGACTATGAAGTTGGGCTCCAGGGGTACAAGGGAAAGCGGTCATGAGCCAATTTAAATCAGTTCACCTTGCCTATCTATGTGTGTTCCTGGTGTCATCTTAAGTTTGGACATCATTTCCACTACCTCGCTTCAACCCCGTCTTGAGGTACATGTTGAATATCCCTTATCCAAAATTGCAAGCAGGGTTGTTTCAGATTTAAGCTTTTAGGATTTGGGGATATATGCACAGACTACTAGTTAAGCATCTTTACTCTGAAAATGTGAAATGTTCCAAAATCTGAAACTTTTTGAGCATGGGCACTCAGGATGGCTTGGATTTTGGATTTGCAAATCAGTGATGCTCAACCTGTCCTCGGGATTAAAAAACCATGAGCTTCTTATGTCAGGGTTGATATTTGTCAGCAATGTTCTAGGGGAAAATTTAAATGACAGGTCCATGGTTCATAAGGCTAATATGTTCCTATGGACATGTACCTGTGCCTATGCTCCAGATAGGGCCGAATGTGTTCATATAAATGAATTTGTGTATCTATAATAAAAGAGAGAGTGTATACATGCTGAAATTACAACAGCAGTTACCCTTGAAAGATGGGAACATTGGTAATTATTATTTGTTCTTTATTGCCCACATTTTTTACAATACACATATTATTAGTGAGAAAGAGCATTGTTAATTTTAAAAGACTAATTCTGACTTGACAAATATATTTAGCATAACAATATGAATGTGTATTTGCTTAGGTGAAAATGGAATGTTGCCATTGATATACTGTATTTTTCTAGCAAAACAGACCCAGTGCTTGCTTGCCTGTAGTTAGTATTCACCCAACCATACCACCTAAATGTAACACATTTGTTAACCAATAATTGTATTTCTTCAAACACAGATGCAGCATTGAGTTCAAACACTTATTCCCAGTGCAAATAAGAGGATGATTCATTAGCAGATCTTAACGATGTTTCTATCTGTTTGACCTCACCTGCATCTTATAAATAAGCAAGCAAAAAGTGTACCATATGATAGTAACTATCAAAAGAAAATGTCTTGTATCACAGCCTTCCTGGTTAGCTGTAACTCTAAACAAAATCACATATAGGCTTGGTTACTTTTACACACTATGCAGAAATATTCAAGAAGCTGCTGTAATCAAGAATAAGGACCATGCAAGCCAGCAGCAGAAAATAATTTATTTCTTCAAGCCCATGGTACGTTTATCAAGATGTTTTGTTACCATTAAAAATCTGATCTTGAGCTTGTGCATGTGTTTGTGCATGCACATATCGTGCATACGTGAGCTTGTGTACTATTATGTCTTTAGTAAACTTCAACATTATGCAAGTATTACATGTATTTATTGATTATATTCAGTGTTTCTAATGCTTAATCTTCATATCAGGGAATAGAGCTGTGTGAGGAGAAGTTTATTGGTTTATATTATTAGTTTTCTACAATTATTGCCTCGATTCCAATCTTTGAAATGAGTGCTA
>NW_026007691.1:0-3970 GCF_001458135.2 Marmota marmota marmota
AAAAAAAAAAAAAAAAAAAAAAGAATGTGGGCTGCGGTTGCTCAGCAGTAGAGTGCTCGCCTAGCACGGGTGAGGCCCTGGGTTCAATCCTCAGCACCACATAAAAAATAAATAAATTGAATAAAGCTACTGTGTCCATCTACAATTAAAAAAAGGAATGTTGGAAGATAATCACCACCTAGCTTCCTGGAGTCCTGGTTAAGTAAAGTTCTGCTTTAGTTAATAACATTTAGAGGGCTGGAGACGTAGCTAAGGGTAGGGTGATTGCCTAGTATGCATGAGGCCTGGATTGATCCCCAGGAACCACAATAGACAGACAAACAGATAAAATATCATGCAGCAAACTAGAAAACATTCATTTAATCAAAGAGATCTTCAAACCCAGATGCTTAGTACATGCTTTATCTATACTTACCTTTTGGATTTCTAACTGAGTGTCGGAGTCATCCAAAAATACTAGCGGGGGAGAGGGCTTGTCAATGACTGTCCTTCGGTCACCAAGTGGCTCCTCAACTGGCTTCTCCTGAGGGTCCACAATCACCCTCCTATCACAGAAGCTGCTCGTGTCAGGAGGTTCCTCCTCCGCTTTGACCTCTGGAGGCGACTCTTTTTCTTTCTGAGGAGGAGAGACCGTGACACTTCTGGCTGGTCCTTCGGCATGGCTGGGACGCACTCCTGGGCTTGGCTTCACCCTTGGGGTGGCAGCTTCTTTCCTTCTGGGCATGGATTTCCCCAGAATGCCCTGTAGAGCCTTCAAGTAGATCACTGCGGAGCCCTGGTCCCCAACCCTATTCCTCTTCCTTTTCTGGACCTTGTTTGTCTCTTCCATCCCATCATTCTGACCCTCAGCTTCAGCTGCAAATTCAGAGTTCATGGAGTTACGAGAACTATCTTTGGAATCAACCTGGTGGGGGGAAAAGAAACCACAAAACTTAGAAAAGTGGTCCCAAAAGAATTTCAAACACGAAGCACTTGGCAAATGGCACATCAGCAGTGGTTCTACTAGTCAAATAGAAAGTGAGCATTGGTAAGACAGGTCACTTTCCTCTCCGGACAGTGGTTTTGTCCCCCCCCACTGACGAGGTGCTGCTTGAAAGGGACTGAACTGCAGGGCAGCTATTCTAATTGTCCACACCTCCTTAGCTCATCAGATGATCCCCTCTTACTGCAGCCACTGGAAGGAACAAGCTCCTGGAAGCCCACGACCAGCACATACTTCACAACAGACACCAAACAGCAGCTCACAGGATCCCCAGCCAGCCCAGTCCCACACCTAAGAGCCAAGGAAACCTGAGGACCTGGTGAGCTTCGAGAAGGCAGCACCAAGGAACTCCAACTTCTCACAGACTCCAGCCTCTGGAGTCCTCAATGAGCTTTCCCACCACACCCAAGCCTTCTTAAATCACTGCAACACCCTTCCTTGGTGTTAGAAACCAGAATCTTGGTGTTGGAAACAGGACTACTCTCCCAAGACCCTCCCTGCCCATGTCCTTAGAGACTTAAGTGAAGTCTCAGCTTCTCAGGCCCCACTCACTCCAGGAGTCCATAGGGAAAGCTAGACTGGCCTGGCCATGGTGGTGCACGCCTATAATCCCAAAAACTCAGAGGAGGCTGAGGCAGGAGGATGGAAAGTTCAAGGTCAGTCTCAGCAACTTCACAAGATCCTGCCTCAAAATAAATAACAAAAGCTGGGGATGTAGCTTAGTGGTAAAACACCCCTGGGACCCATCCCCAGTACCAATGAAAAAAAGAAAGAAAAAACTAGGCTATCTGCAATTTTAATTTCCTGTAAAACTCAGATCCAGTCTAATACCAGCCTGGCATTAAGAACACTCCATAAGAAGGTGTGATGGCTCACACCTGTAATCCCAGCAGCCCCGGAAGCTGATGCAAGGGGAGGATCATGAGTTCAAAGCCAGCCACAGCAACTGAGCAAGGCCCTAAGCAACTTTGCAAGACCCCGTCTCTAAACAAAATATAAAAAGGGCTGGGGACATGGCTTAGCCATAAAAATCTCGCCTCACAAAGAATCATTCCAAAAGAGTACAACTCCAAATCTCCCTAGCTATGATCTGGACTTACCATTATCCCAATATATTTTACAACCCCTATAATTTTTGGTTCTAACTCATTAAATTCCTCTCAAAAGCAAACACTCCTCCACAACAGAAAAGTGGAATTTACTCCAAGGGATGTCCATCAATAAGCAGACACTACAAAATACCATGGCTTTCTTAAACATGAGGTTGTAAGCTGGGGTGTGGCTCAGTAGTAGAGTGCACCCTTGGCATGCACAAGGCCATGGGCTCCAGCCACAACACCACCAAAAAACGAAAAATCATGAGACTGCTCTGATGACAATAGGACAATAGTATAATAAATGCGAAGCAGCAGCCCAGGGCTGGGGCTGGGGCTGTTGCTCAGTGATAGAACACTTATGTAGCATGCGCAAGACCTGGGTTCTATTCGAGGCATTAGGCATTATGCAAAAAAAAAAAAAAAAAAAGTGAAATGAAAATCTAATATTAAAAATAGCCGGGCTAGGTGGCGCACACCTATAATCCCAGCAGCTCAAGAGGCTGAGACAGAAGGATATCAAGTTCAAAGTGAGCCTCAACAAAAGCGAGGCACTAAGCAACTCAGTGAGAGTCTCTCTCTAAATAAAATACAAAATAGGGCTGGGAGTGGCTCAGTAGTTGAGTGCCCCAGAGTTCAATCCCCAGTACAAAAAAATAAAAAATAAACTTGATGACCTCTGGGCCTGCTGTACAGCTAACTACTAAGTTCGCTTCTACAGTACCTGTGTCTCTTATTATCACCAGCTCCCTGGCACCTCTGCACCCTTGGCCCATCACAGCCTCTTAGACATTCACTGGCATGTCACATTTCCACTTCATGCTACACCCTTGTGCTAGTCCCATTTTGTGTTGGGACTCATCCTTTAAAGCCCTGTCCTGCCTTCAGCTGCTTCTCCACTTCTGCCCTCTTCTTCCCCACAGGCCAGGTGCAAGGCAACATGGAAGGTGAGGTCTTTGGTAGGCTGGAAGGGACCCACTGAGGGGTAGTTGCTCTTCACCTCAAGCCAACATTTGGGAGAACCCACCCAGAGTTATGGATTCTGGTTTTTCCAAGCAAAACCAGGAATCTCTTAATGTACTCCTCAGACATTCAGCAAGTACTCAGCACTAATTATTGCCAGCAGGCACTGTTCTAGATCTGGAGTTTAACATTCAATAAAATACACAAAATCGCCTGCTTCCTGGAGCTTATATTCCAGTTGGTGAGGGAAAGAAAAACCAGAGGATTGGCAAGACAAACTGGTGAAACCTATGTGAGAGTGACAAATGCTAAGCAGAAAAATAAAACGAGACACAGCTGGGTGGTAGAGCACCTGCTTAGCACATGCAAGGTCATGGATTCCATTTCCCTGACCCCTGCCAATAAATGCATACATATATATGCATTATTTTATATATATGATAAAGAGATAGTGGGGGAGGGAGACATTACCTAGATCTTAAGTTCGGTGTTTTTTTGTGGTGCTGAGGACTGAGCCCAGGACCTCCACATGCTAAGCACACACTCTACTATGAGCCACACCCCCATTCCAGAGTTATAAATGTGTGTTTATCATGTTGTAGGGGATGGAACAGGGCCTCCTGCATGCCAAGCAAGCTCTCTATCACTGATCTACACCTCATCCCAGAGTCAAATTTTTAAAATGAATCTTCCAAAATTTTAAGGACCTAGCAGGCTACCTTCAATCCATGCACCAGCTGTTGGCCAACTCCAGCTATAAAGATCAAGACTGTAGTTAAGGGAGAAAGAAAAATTAGAAATATGCTAACATACCTTACATTTTCATATGGATTTATTTTTTTAGAAACTTGCAGCTGACCCTTTAGGTTGGGGGATCAGGTGCCACTCAGCTGCAAGGTTTCTTTTTTTTTTTTTTAAAAGAGGGAGGGAG
>NW_026007692.1:0-3969 GCF_001458135.2 Marmota marmota marmota
GAGAGAGAGAGAGAGAGAGAGAGAGAGAGAGAGAGAGAGAGAAAGGTAGAAGCTCAGAAAAGAAGCCATTTCTTGAGGCAAGAGTGACCAAAGAGGGGGAAAGAGGTTGTATATGAGGCAATTCATGAAAACATATACAAATATATTCAACAAATAGATTTGTTTTCTAAAGTTTATGCAATGTGATGGAGAGGTTATAAATGTGAGTATGATGTTATCTCTCTCAGAGTTCTTGTAACCCACTCAAAAATACAAATAATGGTGTTAAAAATTCCAATAGGGTATCATAAAGAACCAATCAAATATGAATTACTAGATGAGTAAAAGGAATTTTCATAGAGAAGAGAGAGGAGAATAATGGAGATAGGAAGGAGGACTGAAGAGAAAAGGAGGGGATCTGAACTGAAACTGATTTCCATGCATGTATGAGTTTTGTCAGGATAAACCCAACTACTATGTGTAGCTATAAACCTTTAATAAATAAAAATTTTAATGCAATGTACATTGTGTGAGTACCTCAAAGTGGAAGTATGAAAGAAGAAATTTAATAATCTAAGAACCCAAGTAGGTTTTGCATTATTCATTAGTAGAAAATAAAATAGCAAGTTTTGATTAAAGAGAGAACAGAGGTTTCCTTACATTTCAGCCTAAAGACAGACAAACATATTACCCAAACATTTTAGCAAATACTATGGCAGTTGCATTCAAAGAGTCTGTGTTTCAGGATACAACATGTGGGTAAATGAATTAGCTATGTGAATACCATAGTCTGGGGCCTCACAATTCTAAATGAATTAAGATGCTACTGATGGCAAGAGAATGAAATTGGATTGGTGTGAAGTGATGAAGAAAATTTGAAAGAAATTCTCAAATTTGTGAATACTGTATAAGGCAGTTAGTGAATTTGGAGCCACAGTGATTGCATGTGCCTGATACCATTGGAATTCCTGACATCATTTACCATTGAAATGTCAAGAATTGTTGATATATAGGTTCTAGTCATTTGGGGATAGAAATAAATCTTAAATATGTTGACTTTGAGGTGTTCATGAAATATACAGTGCTCAAAAGTAAAGATAGCATGAGAGTCAGAAAGAACTTGGGGTAGGAAAGAATAATAATGGCTAACAGTAAATGTTTGAAGTATTTTACCTGAAGACCTAATTTAATTCTCAGAACATGCTGAGAAAATGCAACTAAAACCCAAGTTCATAAGTCTAGACAGGTTTGGTGTCCTTCAGTGTTATTGCAGAGTAGCATACCATGATGCTGCCACTTAGGAAGGAACCAAACATTTCAGCTTAATTTGTGTAGAGATACAGCTGAAATTTGGAGAGTGGCAGGAAAATCTGAAATAACTAAAGGAGGTAGAGAATAAAAATTTGGAAAATTTAAGGGACTGGTGTTAGAGAACATATTAGAGATAATTTTGGAGAAAGTGTGTCGAAGTTGAAAGCACCTAATTCAGAATCTAACAAAAACCTAATGTCATAAAAACAGGAGAGAGAAATGTTAGAAAGGGAGGGGAGAGCATATAGAATTCTGTAAAGCGGTGTATCTCAAAGTCTGTTCTGTGTAATATCAGTCACATGACAAATTTGATTGGGGTGGGTTCTAATTAAGTCTGTAAGGCACAAATAACAACCTATCATTACCTACCTTTCCCTAATCTTCTGGAAACACATTGATAACACATGGACTTAATTAAAGGATGGTGATAACTCAGTGACAGTTTAGAAGGCAACCTCTTTGCGTAATGTTTCCCTTAGAAAATACAAATTCAGGTGTACTTTTTTTGCTGTTGTTGTTGTTGGTGGGGTGTCTACCAGGGATTGAACTAAGGAGCACTTGACCACTGAGCAACAACCCCATCCCTATTTCTATATTTTATTTAGAGACAGAGTCTCACTGATTTCTTAGAGCCTTGCTTTTGCTGAGGCTGACTTTGAACTTGCGATCTTCCTGCCTCAGCCTCCCTAGCCACTGGGATTACAGGCTTATGCCACCATGCCCTGCCTCAGGTATAATTTTCACCAAAGAATCGTATTAGAGGAAGTGATGAAGAATCTGGAAGGGGAGCATCTTGAGTTACAGGGATGGTGCTGACATAAAAGCACAGTTAAGTATGGACATGAGCACTGTGGATAAAAAATGATGAAAAATCATAAAAAATCATGAAATTGTAGAGTTAGAATGAAAGGATTGGGTCACTAGGTTAGGACCATGTGTAATGATTGCTCTGGAGTCTGCTCAGATATAGTGCTGATCTCAGATTTACTAAAGGGTGATAAAAATACTGGGTCCTTCGAGCTAAGTTCTGTTCTTGATAAATGCTCTAGTTATTTTTTTTCTTGCTTTGTAATTCACACTCCTTTCCACTCAGATCTCTAGACTAGTTGATGACATTGGACTCAAAATAAACTGCTCAGAACTGAAATTACTTCATTTGTCTTTCCTAGGCAATGTGCATTTTCACCTTTTGATGACATGATCAGAGGGATTATTCTTTTATATTTTAGTCAATTTTATTCAACCTTCATGAGTTTTTAAAAAATTTTAACAGTAACGGTACAACCTTTGTACATGAATAAAACAGCTTTTCTAGGATATTTGATAACATTATAATTTGCATTTACATTCTATTTATATCAGCCCTTTATTTCTACATGGAACTTAAAGAATTTTCTCAAATATTCAATCTGACATTCATTTTATTAGAGCCCCTAGTTTTTTTTGTGAATTGCAATTTTTAATTCTATTTTTCTGCCTCTGATTTTGCCGACAGAATAATTAAAGTCAAAGTGATCACGTTTGTTGAAAGCCACTAAAAACTATTGTCCGCCATTTACCAACGTACTATTATTACTGTGACTGGTCATTGGATACAAATCAGAGGACTTTTAAAAGAATGATCTCTATTGCTTTCATTCTTTGTCATTTTTAGGTTCCCTGTTTCATTTTTCTGTCTCCTTTTTAGGTTTTCAAGAACCACCCATCTCTTCAGTCATTCTAGAATCTTGTTTGAACCTTAAATCTGTATCTTTAATATGCTTTTCAACATGTACTTCCCTCTTTGACAAAAGGCATTTTTGCTCCTCTTTTTTCTCTATAATTTTACCTTGTATTTTATGATCTTGGAAAGTAATTTTATCATTATGAATTTAGATGCTTGGTAAGCATATTTAATAATAAAGACTTTGTTCATCCATCTGACATTAAAATAAATTTCTGAATTTTCAGTTATTATACCAAGTATCAGATGATGGAATCTGGTTTTGGGGAAAATGGATCAGTCTATAAAAGAAACAGACATCAAGACTGTTATTTCTATTGTTAGGGATAGCAAATTAGGACGGTCTTGCTGGGCAGTGACTCAGGTAGGTGAAAGAGAAAATGTGTACTAAAAAAAGACCAGACGCTGTCATCACAACACCTAGGTTCCCTTCCTGCACCAGGATATATGATGTGTTTCTTCTATTGTTTAATATTTTAAAATCATTTTTTTCTCTTACATTGAAGAGAGAGTTGTTCCAAGCCCAGATAAGAATAATGCCTGCATCTGAGATGGTGATTAGTTGTCCTCAAAGAATTGGAACCATTTGCTTAGAAAACTGTGTAGTAGAGCATCACTGGCTTCAATACCCACTACCACCAAAAAGAAAAAAAGAAAGAAGGAAAAAATGTTGTCATAGTGACACTTTCTTTGGTTGAAGTGCCTATATTCTTTGGTAGGCCTAATGGGTAACATTTTTAAAATCTAGCTGGCACAGTGGCACACACCTCTATGCCCAGTGGCTCATGAGGCTGAGGGAGGAAGAGCTCAAGTTAGCCAGCCTTAGCAACTTAGTGAGGCCCCAAGGAGACCCTCTCTCAAAATAAGAAATAAAAAGTGCTGAGGACCTGGCTTGGTGATTAAACATCTTTGGGTTCAATCCCTGGTACCAAAATAAAAAAAAAAAAAAATATATA
>NW_026007693.1:0-3969 GCF_001458135.2 Marmota marmota marmota
TTTGTATACTCTGGATATTAGGGCTCTATCTGAAGTGTGAGGAGTAAAGATTTGTTCCCCGGGTGTAGGCTCCCTATTTACCTCTCTTATTGTTTCTTTTGCTGAGAAAAAACTTTTTAGTTTGAGTAAGTCCCATTTGTTGATTCTAGTTATTAACTTTTGTGCTATGGGTGTCCTATTGAGGAATTTAGAGCCCGACCCCACAGTATGTAGATCGTAGCCAACTTTTTCTTCTATCAGACGGCGCGTCTCTGATTTGATATCAAGCTCCTTGATCCATTTTGAATTCACTTTTGTGCATGGCGAGAGAAAGGGGTTCAGTTTCATTTTGTTGCATATGGATTTCCAGTTTTCCCAGCACCATTTGTTGAAGATATTTGTAGCAGAATAATTGCGTCTGTATAAAATATGTACGAACTTTTCCCCCTTGTTATTATTCCCTAAGCAATACAGTATAACTATAGAGCATTTAAATTGTATTAGGCATTATAAGTAGAGATGAAAGGATACAGGGGGTCACACAAAGTTGAAATGTGAATATTATGACACTTTGTAAAGGGATTTGAGCATCCGTGAATTTTGACATCATTTGGGTCCTGGAACTCCAGGTGGATACTGAGGGACAGCCGCATTTTACACACATTAATATGTATAGCATGTATTCTCAAAATACACATCTAGATTTTCCAGGCATTCTTGATATTATATATTAAATTCCTCAGCTCCTTTGGTTTGGAATACAGAAAAGGTTGTCACATCTGCACGGGTCCCGTGATCATGAGATGTCTCATGTATTAGGGACTGGATGGATCCGAGGGCATGAGTAAGTGAACAAAGCTGCACATCCTTCACTTTGCTTAGCTTGGCGCTAAGCAAATGCATAAAGAATTTGACAGGGGGCCTTCCAGCTGGTGAGCACTGTTGGTTAAGTTGGTCGTTATTATTTATGGCAATTTCTGGGTTTTTTTTTTTTTTTTTGAGTGATTCTTCTCACATCATTCCCAAAACCTCCGAATACAGGATGGTCTCATCCACACTCAGTTTGTTAGGTCATTTTGATATACGAGAAATTCCTCATGCCATAATTCAACCTTTTTCAATATTTTTCAGCATTAAATCACTTCCATGACACAGAGATCCAATGCTAATGTTCCCTACCAGCTGACTAATGGCAGAAATGATGTCAGAAGGAACCCTTGGAAGACTTTCAAGTAATTTATACTTCTGCAGAGGGGAGGGAGAATGCAGCTAATATTTCAAATTCTGGGAAGCAGACACGGAATTGAATGGTGCCAATCCCGTAGCAAGCAAAGTATGAAAATGACTTAGTGATGAATGAAAATTCTGTAACGGCCCTCTAGTAATTTACAGTGTCGATGGCCTCCTCTGCATTATTCTGACAAGCTTAGGTGTACATGATATAAAGAGGGACTGAGTTTGTGGGGGCAGTGGAATTGGCCCAAGGCCATCATTATCATTGCATATTATATATTAAATGATGTCTGGAAGAATTAACTTCTATAAGGCTTTCCAATGGCATTAGCAAGTGATATAGCACACAAAGTGGCAAGGGATGCAATCTCAAGGTTTGCCTACATAACTACCAGAAGAACAAATCCATTATGTTTGTTTGCAAGTTGTTGTGGTTTAGATATGAGGTGTCCCCCAAAAGCTCATTTGTGAGATAATGCAAGAAAGTTCACAGGTGAAATGATTGGGTTATGAGAGTCTTAACCTAATCAGTGCATTAATTATCTGATAGGGATTAACTAGGAGGTAGATGTAGGCAGGTGGGGTGTGGCTGGAGGAAGTGGGCCACTGGAGGTGTGCCTTTGGGATATATCTTTTGTCCTTGTTGAGTGCAGCCTCTCTTCCTGCTTCCTGGTTTCATGTCTGGAGATGTTTTCCTCCACCATACTCTTCCACCACCATGTTCTGCCTCACCTCAGGCCCCAAGGAAGGAAGCTGTCCATCCATGGACTGAGACCTCTGAAACCATGAACACCAAATAAACTGCTTGCTCCTACAATTGTTCTTGTCAGGTCTTTTGGTCAAAGCAGTGAAAAAGCAGCCTAAAACACAACTCTAGTTGATCTTAGATGATTTTGACTGATAACCAAGAAAGAAATCACAATAACAAGAACACCTGAAATCTTCATTTTTCGGTGACCCACCATGTGCTATGAGCTTCAGATTGGGTATTTTCTTTAAATTTCAGAATTCTTGGGATGTCCACCAAGAATTAGGGAGGCTGAGCAGTTTTCCCAAGGTCATTTACCAAGTGATTTCACACTTTTGATTAACTTCAATTTAAAGATTATATTTTAACACAGATAGAATTCTGTTTTATATAACCCACAACTCTCAGGCTAATCAAATAATAAACACTGAAAACACAACTGTATCTCAAAGAAATTATTGTATTTCTCAACACAGACTTTTTCTTCTGTAACATGTAAACTAGCCAGCCAACCTTGGCTATGATAATGTTTTAATAATTAACAACAAAAGAATATTCAGCTTGGAAGAAGCACACATACCTCTTCTCTCCTCCAAATTTAAAATAATTGTCCTCATTTCTAAATTCCTATAACTGTCTTTCCATAGCCTTCTAGTGGCATTTACAATATTTATACCTTGAATTATAATGATTAATGTCCAGATATTATCTCGCCCTATAGACCTTCTGCTGCTTGGTGTTCTGTTTATATCCCTCTTAAATCCATACTCAAATTATTGCCAATAGTTAGGTGACCAAGGGAAAATGAATAAGAAAAGTTATTTTCTTTGATGTGTTTTCTAATTATATTTTAATTATAATTTATCACAAAAAGTAATGCTAATGAAATTTCAGCCAAGGCTCTAACTTGAGCAATGAATAAAATTCTCCAGCTAATAGAAAAAATGACAATACAATGTTTTGTCCCATAGGACTTTGTGTTCAAAGAAGTCACCTCTTTTTTTGGGGCGGAGGAAGTACTGGGGATTGAACTTAGGGGCACTCAACCACTGAGCCATATCCTCAGCCCTTTTTGCATTTTATTTAAAGACAGGGTCTCACTGAGTTGCTTAGGGCCTTGCTAAGTTGCTGAGGCTGACTTTGAACTTGTGATCTTCCTGCTTCAATCTCCTGAGCCACTGGGACTGCAGGCATGCACCACCACACCTAGCCAAATAAGTCACTTTTAAAACATTTTTGTTTGTTTGTTTGTTTGTTTAGGGACTCTAATTTATTAATGGTCAAGTCTGTCTTGAAGTGATCCTGCACAAGTACTTTCCCCTCAGTTAAGACACCAAATAAAATTTAAAGTGGGTTCAATTTCTGAACTAAATAAATACTTTTGATAATTTTCTACACAGAACAGAGAAACAGGGTTGACAATATGTTAAAACTCATTCCGAAAGTGACAGTGTTAATAGTTCACAAGCAATTAAAGATCACAGCTTCAGAGGTATGCAATCAAAATTCAGAGGTTAGCAGTTATGAAGAACTTCATGGCACCTTTAAATCTGCTATGTTCCCCAAATTTTAAGCACACTTATTGTTGATGTAGCCAGTGGTATATTTTTGACATTGCTAAAGTAGAACTAACTCATGTTTGTCAGAAGGGTTAAAATTAAATTGTGTGAATTCTGGCAAATCCACCTGAGAGAGATGCTAGAGAAATAAAACTGGATTGATCACTGTGAGTAAAGATGTTAGGATGGCATTTTCTTTTCTTTTTTTTTTTTTAAATTTTATTTTATTTTATTTATTTTTTTTTTATTTTTTTTTATTGGTTGTTGAAAAACATTATAAAGCTCTTGACATATCATATTTCATACATTAGATTCAAGTGGGTTATGAACTCCCAATTTTACCCCAAATACAGATTGCAGAATCACATCGGTTACACATCCACATTTTTACATAATGCCCTATTAGTAACTGTTGTATTCTGCTACCTTTCCTATCCTCTACCATCCCCC
>NW_026007694.1:0-3969 GCF_001458135.2 Marmota marmota marmota
AAAAAAAAAAAAAAAAAGAAAAAAAGAAAAAAAAAAACACCAGTAAACTGGTTCCAAGGAAATAGCGATATAAGGATTACTGGAAAAAAAAAAGATTTAAAATTAAATACCTTAAAGAAGGCTAATGAGGTACAGGAGAAGACAGACAGCTAAATGAAACCAAGAGAACAATTTATGAACCAAATAAGACGTTTGATAAATAAATAGATGACATGTAAAAGAACCAAATAGATTCTGGAACAGAAAAATGTACTGACAAAACTAAAAACCTTAATAGAGAGTTTCAACAGTGGATTCAATCAGGTTGAAAACAGAATAAACTTAATGACAAGCTGTTTGAAATCAGTCAATTAGAGAAACAAAGAGAGAATTAAAATGAAAGGCAAAAGCAAAGGGAAACTATGGTACATACACCATCAAACATATGAATATGTGACTTAAAGGAATGTGAGAAGTGACAACAGAGAGGACCAGAAAGCATAGTCAAGTAAAAATTGTGTGACACCTCCCAAATCTTGGGAATAATATTGACATTGAGATTTATTAACTGAAAGAACTTCCGGCATCAGTTCAATAAAGAACACAATTATGTGCCACACAATGACATTTTGGTTAACAATCAACCACATAATAAGATTATAATGGAGCTGAGAAATTCCTATTACTTAGAAAGGAAAACCTCTGGAGAAAAAAATGAATAATTCCCAAGAAAATTACCAGTGAAGTTTTAGCGGAAGCTTCTCTGCCCCAATATGACTTGAACATTACAGTTTGGTTCTTGAATCACTGTTGGGAGAGGGCCAACCAAGAGGTCATCTGACAGGAATTCCTTCACAGAGCTCTTATTGAAAGAAAGATAAATTTGTATTAAGATAGAGTTACTTACGTTTTTGTTATCTGTAATGGAACCTAGCATCAATTTAACTGACAATTGTCACTCGAAATTGGCACTCTTGATGAATCTTTTCTATGAGAAAACTAAATTTCAAACTTCTGGAAATGCAAATTGCTTTCAAGAATTTTATTAGGAAAAATTAAAATTATAAATAATAATATTATTTCTTTAAAAAATAAACCATGCTAGTCTCTCTAAAAGTTTTTGGTCAATTTAAAATGCATGACCTATTACATCGATTTAAAATACTCTCATGATTTAGGTTTGAGGTGTTTTTCTGCTAGTGCAAAACTCTCAGATGAGTTTGTGTTTGGGGTTCAGAAAAACAAGTCATGTAATTCATTAGAGGGAGTCAGGAGCATGAGTTTCTTCTCTCTCTCTCTCTCTCTCTCTCTCTCTCTCTCGCTCGCTGAATTTTCCTTGATGATTTCTAATGTTGAAAAAGGGCAATTCTACAGCGACACGCAACTGAATCAGTCATGGTCACTCCAGATGAATTGCATTGGCTACTAAATAACCACACAGAGATAGAAATGCCTTTTTGGGGTTCAGTGATGGCTCCTCCCACAGAGGAGGCAAGAGAGGCAGGCAAAAGAGAGAGAACATGCCTGAAACCTTCCTATTTATTGGGGGGAAGACATTCGAGAAATTTCAACCCAAATAAGGCAAAGGATTGGGTTTCAGGGGTTGCTTGGTGATGTCTTGTGGTTAGCAGATTGACTGACATTTTGTAAAGCCACACCCATCTCAGGTGCCCTGTGGGGATCATAGGCAGAGTCAGTGAAAAAAACATATGTCACACAATCAGGCAGCCATGTCAGTGCAGTTCCCTTATATATGCTCAAATGCATATAGCTCACATACACAGCTCATGGCTGGCTTGTGACACAATTCAATCCCCCCTTTGACAACCTCCCAGGCCCAGGAGTTATACTGCTTTTCCTTCAAATAGCAGATGATTGTATGGTAAAACTTCTGGTGGAGCAAATCCCAAATGGGACACAGTTTTTCTATGAATGTTGGCTTCAGTTGATCCAGGCTGAGATGAAGCCTAGAGCATAGTTGATCAAGGAGGAACTCATTTCCGTCTGCATGGTTGTCCACCGTGCTGAAGAGATTGAACATCTGCTGGATCATCAGATGGTAGAGACTTATTGCAAGGGGACAAGCACCCCTCCAGGGTAGATTCCTGCTCAGGAGATGTGAGCCACCTGGGAAATAAAATTAGTGAGAATTAAAACAGCCAGAAATTAGATAGAAAGGGACCATCTGATGGGTCTTCGAGTCCTGATGGGAGCTGGAACTGAACCACCGAAAATAAAGGCTCTTATTCTGTACTTAAAGAGGAATACATCAAAGGAAGGGATAAGGTTTCAGGAGGAGTATTGGTTCAGTGTTTGCTTGGTGCTCGCTTCTCTATGTGGCAGGATCTTGCAGTAAACAGGTTGATTGGTATTTTGGCAAGCCACACCCATGTCTGAAAGGCTGTGTGGCTCCAGCAGGTCACCCCATCTCTAATGCTGTGCAGAACTTGTGATGGAGCTAGGTAGGAAGGCACATGAACAAGGTGTTCTCAAACCAGCAAGGTTGCTTCTGGAGAGTTCCTGATACCAGGATTTCCTGCCTAATGGCTTCAACATCCTTTTAGTTCACGCACAGTTCATGGATGGCTTCCAGCAAGACAGCTAGTTTCCATCTTCTGAATTTGGGTGGTCTTCCCTGTTTTTTGAGGAAAATGGAAGTCGGCTCAGTAGTTCAGGCATATTGAAACAATCAGAAGGTAATCAAAAAATGTTATCAACCTAATTTATTGATTATACACTAGAAGATAGTTTTAAAAGTAAATTTCAGATGTGCTGGGTCCAAATGCCTACTTATCAGTCAAATGGGAAGTATCTTTGATCTAAAGACAACAGTGTGTATAGAAGTAGATGCTGATTGCAAAGGTTGGTTCTGTTTGTGAATCTAGAGTGATTATAACAGTTGTTTTAACTTCAATACACAAATAATTTTGAGTTTGCTAAGTACCATATTAATTTCCAATTAATCTGCTTAAAACTCTGAATTTTATCTTTTACATTTCTGAGATGGGCACAGAGGATTCATTGACGACACTGTCCTCCTTTAGAATCCATGTTACAAAAACTAGTGATTATACAGGATTAGTTGCCAGTTGCCATACAGGACTATAATTCCAATCTCTCTATCAAACACACACACACACTTTTTTATCTATAAATATTATAAATATTTATAAATATTCTCTGTTCTAGAAACAAACTTTTAGCCCTGATCCTAACATTCATTGTTCCCTCCTTCTTTGATATAGAAAGTCTGCTCCCTCAGGCCTATGAGTCCCTGTATTTATTCCATGTTTTACCAGATTATGTTTAGCAATAAAGTTCTACCTGAATCAGATTGCTTTTTGATTTATTCACAGCAAAAGCTGATGATTCCTGACAAATGAGTTTCACTCTATTCCTCTCCTTTTAGAACATATTCCTGCAGTTCTGTGTGCTTATGCTTCACTGAGCCACAGGATCAGAGTTAATGTAGATACTGTCTTTTCTGTCCATCATTTTCTTACTGGGGTCTACATTGCTCCTCAGTCTGCCAATAATACTGGGAGAAATCCAGGACTTCTTCAGCATCTTATGAGTATGGGATACTAATTTCAAAATGATAATATTTCCCCCAAATCACCAGACTCTCAAGGTGATTGTCACAACTAGTAACAAGTTCTGCTCTCAAATGGCAAAGTGTCCTCAATCGACACTCATCAAACTCATTCAGAGAGCAGGTGCACCACCAGAGGATTCCATATGAGGACTCCATTACTGAGAAAGGAACTATTCCTTTGTTGACAAAAGGATAAACTCTCCATGATTCTTGCCCCTGTCACTAGAGTTCTTGTCACAAAGACCCTAGTGCTCAGTAGTGACTTCTCTCCTGATACATGTATCCGGGTAACAAAAGCATCAATAGTTTTCTTCCTGAGATTAAAAGTTTGTTATGTGTAGGTAGCTAGAGGACTACTAGAATCATTTTACCTTCAGTAGCCAAGTAAATTTATT
>NW_026007695.1:0-3968 GCF_001458135.2 Marmota marmota marmota
TATATATATATATATATATATATAGTATAACTTCCCATTTTTTCCGATTGTATATGATGTGGAATTACACTGATTGTGTATTCATATATGTATATAAAAGTAATGTTTGATTCATTCTATCATTCCTATTCCTTTTCTCCTTCCCTTCCCTTCATTCCTCTTTGTCTAATCCAAAGTACTTCTAGTCTTCCTTAGCCCCCTTATTGTGATTTAGCGTCCACATATCAGAGAAAACATAAGACCTTGGAGATTGGCTTATTTCGCTTAGCATGATAGTCTCTAGTTCTGAACATTTACTGGCAAATTCCATAATTTCTTTTTTAATGGCCAAGTAATATTCCATTGTGTATATATACCATATTTTCCTTATCCATTCATCTATTGCAGGGCACTAAGGTTTATTCCATAACTTAGCTATTGTGAATTGAACTGTTATAAACATTAATAAGGCTACATCACTGTAATATGCTGATTTTAAGTCCTTTGGATATAGACCAAGGAGTGGGCCAAATGGTGGTTCCATTTTAAGTTTTTAAGGAATCTCCATACTGCTTTCTAGAGTGGTTGCCACAATTTGCAGATCCACCATCAATGTATGAGTATATGTTTTTCTGCACATCCTTCCCAGCATTTATTGTTACTTGAATTCTTGATAATTGCCATTCTGACAGAGTGAGATGGAATCTCAGTGTAGTGTTAATTTTCATTTCTCTAACTGCTATAGACGTTGAACATTTTTTCATGTATTTGTTGGCGGATTGTATGTCTTCTTCTCTGAAGTGCCTGTTCATTTCCTTTGCCCAGTTATTGAGTGGTTTATTTATTTGTTTTTTTGGTGTTAATTTTTTGAGTTGTTTATATATCCTGGAGATTAATGCTGTATCTTAGGCGCAGGTGGCAAAGATTTTCTCCCATTCTGTAGGTTCTGTATTAATGTTCTTGATTGTTTCCTTTGCTGTGAAGAAGCTTTTTAGTTTGATTCCATCCCATTTGTTAATTCTTGATTTTACTACTTGCACTTTGGGAGTCTTGTTAAAGAAGACAATTCCTATTCTGACATGATAAAGATTTGGGCCTACTTTTTGCTTTATTTGGAGAAGGGTCTCCAGTTTAATTTCTAGGTCCTTGGTCCACTTTGAGTTGAGTTTTCTGAGGGGTGAGAGATTGGGGTTTAGTTTCATTTTGCTGTATATGAATTTCCAGTTCTTCCAGTACCATTTCAGGAAGAGGCTGTCTTTTCTCCAATGTATGTTTTGGCTCCTTTGTTTATTATGAGATAAGTGTTTTTATGTAGGTTTGTCTCTTTGACTGCTATTCTATACCATTGGTCTACATGTCTGTTTTGGTGCCAATAACATGCCGTTTTTGTTACTATAGCTTTGTAGTGTAGATTTAGGTTTGGTATTGTGATGCTTCCTGCTTCACTCTTTTTACTTAAGGCCAACATCATTATAAATGGAGAAAAATTGGAAGCATTCCCTCTAAAAACTGGAACAAGACAGAGATGCCCTCTCTCACCACTTCTATTCAACATACTCCTTATAACTCTAGCAAGAGCAATTAGACAGATGAAAGAAATTAAAGGGATATGAATATGAAAGGAAGAACTCAAACTATCATTATTTGCTGACAACATAATTCTATATTTAGAGCATTCAAAAAAGTCCACCAGAAAACATCTAGAATTGATAAATGAATTCACCAAAGTAGCAGGATATAAAGTAAATACCCATAAATCAAATGCATTTCTATACATCACTGATGAATCCTCTGAAAGATAAATTAGGAAAACTACCTCATTCACAATAACTGGAAACCACAATAAAATACTTAAGAATCCATTTTTAAAAAGAGGTGAAAACCTCTACAATGAAAACTACAGAACACTAAAGAAAGAAATTGAAGAAGACCTTATAAAATGAAAAATTGTCCCATGCTCTTGGATAGGCAAAATTAATATTGTCAAAATGGCCATACTACCCAAAGCACCATACAGATCCAATGTGATTCCAATTAAAATCCCAATGCCATTCCTTATAGAAATAGAAAATGCAATCATGAAATTCATTTGGAAAAAATAAGCATCCTAGAATAGCCAAACCAATTCAATTTCTTTATTTAGTGTTCTGTAGTTTTCATGTTAGAGATCTCTCACCTACTTTGTTAGATTGATACCCAAATAAGTATTTTTTTGAAACTATTGTCAATGGGGTATTTTCCCTAATTTCTCTTTCAGTTGATTCATCATTGATGTATAGGAACACAATTGATTTTTGTATGATAATTTGATATCCTGGTACTTTGCTGAATTCATTTATGAGCTCAAGAATTTTTATGATAGAGTTCTTTGGGACTTATGGAATTGGGTCATTGGCAAATAGAAATAGTTTGAGTTTTTCTCTTCTTATGTGTACCCTTTTAATTTCTTTGGCTAAAGTTTCAAGGACAATGTTGAATAGAAGTTGTGAAACAATGCATCCTTATCTTGTTCCCGTTTTTAGAGGGAATGCTTTCAATTTTTCTCCATTTAAGAATTATATTGGCCTTGGGTTTAGCATATATAGTTTTTACAATGTTGAGGTATGGCTGTACTATGCCTAGTTTTACTAGTGTTTTGAACTGAGTGGGTGCTGAATTTTGTGAAATGATTTTTATGCATCCATTGAGATCATAATCATATGACATTTGTCTAGATGTGATGAATAATGTTTGTTGGTTTTCATATGTTGAACCCACCTTGCATCCCTGGGATGAACTACACTTGATCTTGGTGCATGATCTTTTTAGTATGTTTTTGTATGTGATTTGCCAGAACTGTATGAAAATATTTTTTTGCTTTTTCCCATTTTATTCTTTTAATTTACATTTTTAAATAATTTTAATTTGTTATATATGACAACAGAATGCATTACTATTCATATTACACATATAGAGCACAATTTTTCATATATCTGTTTGTACACAAAGTAGAGTCACATCATTAGTGTTGTCATATGTACCTAGGGTAATGATGACCATCACATTCCACTGTATTACTACTGCTTTGGCACCTGCCTTTCCCTCCCTACCCTTTTCCATTTTGCCCTATCTATTGTTTATTTAACTCCCCCACAGCATATTATGAATCAGCATCCTTAAATCAGAAAAAATCATTCTGCATTTGGTTTTTTGGGACTAGCTAATTTCACTTAGCATTATATTCTTCAGCTCCATCCATTTGCCCTCAAATGCCATGATTTTATTATCTTTTAATACTGAATAATATTCCATTGTGTATATATACCACATTTTCTTTATCCATTCAACTATTGAAGGATATCTAGGTTGGTTCCACAGTTTAGCTATTGTGAATTGTGCTGCTATAAACATTGATGTGGTTGTGTCCCTGTAGTATGCTGTTTTTAAGTCTTTTGGGTATAGATCAAGGAGTGGAATAGCTGGGTCAGATGGTGGTTCCATTCCCTGTTTTCCAAGGATTCTCCATACTGCTTTTCATGTTGGCTGCACCAATTTGCAGTCCCATCAGCAATGTATGAGAGTGCCTTTTTCCCCACATCCTCGCCAACACTTATTGTTAGTATTCTCAATAGCTACCATACTGCCTGGAGTGAGATGAATTCTTAGAGAAGTTTTCATTTGCATTTCTTTAATTGCTAGAAATGATGAACACTTTTTTTTTCATATATTTGTTGATTGATTGTATATCTCATTCTAGAAGTGTGTGCTGAGTTCCTTGGCCCATTTATTGATTGGAATATTTGTTATTTTTGATGTTAAGATTTTTAAGTTTTTTATACATCCTAGAGATTAGTGCTGTATCTGACGTGCATGTGGTAAAACTTTTATTACCAATTAGTAGGTTCTTGATTCACCTCACTGATTTTTTTTTTTTTTTTGCTGGGAAGAAGATTTTTAGTTTGAATCCATCCCATTTATTTATTCTTAATATTAATTCATGTGCTATAGGA
>NW_026007696.1:0-3968 GCF_001458135.2 Marmota marmota marmota
TTTTTTTTTTTTTTTTTTTTTTTTTTTGGTTCCAAGGATTGAACTCAGGGGCACTTGACCAATGAACCACATCCCCAGCCCTTTTTTTGTACTTCAGGGTCTCAGTGAGTTGCTTAGCACCTCGCTCTTGCTGAGGCTGGCTTTGAACTCAAGATTCTCCTGTCTCAGCTTCCCGAACCACTGGGATTACTGGTGTGTGCCACTGGGAGTATTTTTTTGTTTTGTTTTGTTTTAATGAAGAACATGTCTAATCCTGATTTATGTCTGTCATGGTGGTTGCCAGATAGATTCGCTTTAGATACTTAGTTGATGGATTACTTGCAATTGACATTGGCAATTCTGTTTCTTTTCCATCTCCTGATAAAACAGGATGCACAAGAGACTTGTTTAAACCTTAGTACTTAGAGAATGATAATTCTAGAGATTTTTATGTTATTTCTATTATGGGACAGACCTCTCAGAAAATGTACCAAGTCTACTTTGTCCGAATTGGAGAGTCTTTATTTAGCTGGCTGGCCTGTAACTGCACCCCGCAGGACCCATAACTGTCTGTTCAAGGAACAGCATCAAGCCTGAGCATTTCAGGTTCTTTAAAGGCAAAAACTGGGCTGGGGATGTGGCTCAAGCGGTAGCGCGCTCGCCTGGAATGTGTGCGGCCCGGGTTCGATCCTCAGCACCATATACAAACAAAGATGTTGTGTCTGCCGAAAACTAAAAGATAAATAAATATTAAAAATTCTCTCTCTCTTTAAAAAAAAAAACAAAACTGCAAAAACCACATAGATGCAAGCAAGCAGGGGTACAGAAGCTGAATTCAACAATTAGCATAACAATGCAATGGGTACATTGGTATTTCCCATGGGACTTTTAGGTTGGCATAGCAGCAAGCAAGCAAGCAGAACGGAAGTGGGTCGAAGTGACCCTACTTGAGCAGGAGTTAGAGAATGGTTACTGGTGTCTAGACAATCAATCTCTGACAGGGTACATTGCCCAAGAAAAATGGGAACCAAAGAGAGAACAATTTTACATTGTATGAGAATTGCCATTTTGTGTTGCCAAACATGCTATGCTAAGCAACTCTTGATAGAGGCAGAGTATTCCCGTGGGAGAAGCATTTCTTATATGACATGGAGTCTCAGGGTAAAATGGAGTCTGTTTGGTCATTGCCCATATAGGCTGGCCCATAACAATTTCTATCTGACTAATTTATAGCTGGCATTCCTCCTGCCCCCATAATTTTTAGAATAAGGAAAGCATCAAGGTGTTTTGGAATCTCACAGCTTTTTTATAAACTTTAGCAACGTGCGCATCGTGCTGCCACACGAGGCTTTATTCGGTATGGCTGGCGCTGGAGTTGGAGAACTGCAGTGTTTGTGACTATATTCAAGTAAGTTATCTGAGTTTTGAGAGAGAGTCTTGATATTTTTGTAGTGCATCTTTTGAGATTATAAAAAACATGTTGAAGTGATTCATAATGCCTTTTTCTCAAGAACTTTTGTTTATGTAAGAGATTGGTCCAATTGTAGTTTTTGGTATAACTGATAGAGGTCTACCAACTAGTATCAAAATACATACAAGTTTCCTAAGAAAGAGAAATTTCAAAACCTTTATGTTTCAATTTTTTAATGTTTTTATTTCTGAATATTCAAGAAAAATTTTTCATCATTTATTGATGATGATGATGGCTATAAGACTATTAAAATAATCAAATGGAATTTTATTTTATTTTATTATTTTTTTTAATTTTTATTGTTGGTTGTTCAAAACATTACATAGTTCTTGATATATCATATTTCACACTTTGATTAAGGAATTTTATTTTTTAAAAAAAGGGATGGGGGGAAAAACAAGGCTAGTAGTTTGAAAAATGAGACAATCACCTTTAATGTTGTACTCAGGGGCACTCTACCACTGAGCTACATCCCCAGCCATATTTTGTATTTTACTTAGAGAGTCTCACTGAGTTGCTTAGCTCCTTGCTTTTGCTGAGCTGGCTTTGAATTCAGCCTCCCAAGCCACTGAGATTATAGGTGTGCACCACCATACCCAGCAATAAATGTTTCTTAATCTAACAACTATAGATTCATGTGTTCTGGAGGCAGGAAGAGCTTGAGGGAGGAAGAATATCACTGGAGAAAGACAGTGATTTTTCTTTTGAATTTCAATAGAATTTATTCTAACCTGCTTAAGTTTTAAATTTCTTTGTCTTTTTCCTTTTGGCCTTATCTCTTTTGATGTGACAGTAGTTTAATATGGCTAATTTCTAGCTGAATAGACCAGAATGCTTTTTTTTTTTTCTCAAAAAAAGAAAAGATTCGGTTTTGTCATACCTATCATTTTAATGAGAACAGCAGTCAAGAAGGTAAATGGGATATGCTTTGAATTGTATGTTTTTCTTCCATCCCAGCTCAGTGAACACTGGATTAACTGTGTACCGAAATAAAAATGCTATGAGCCATTTTGTCATTGCAGGAGGTAAGACATTTTTGTTCTTGCTTACATTTTTCAACCTCAAATATGGCTTAGAAAATATGTAAGGACTTGCAGATCAGAAGTACTGAGTTCTTTGGTTGGCTTCATATCGTACTTCATTCAACATTCAATACAAACGTGTTTATGGACAGCTTTGGGTTTGGCCCTTGGTATGCTTAGTGAATAAACAGATAAGATCCTTTTCTTTTTCATTGAATTTTAAAGTCTCATGAGGATGGGAAAAAACAGTTTCCTGTGATAGGAAGCAACAAATACATAGGACAAGGGGATTTAAAGTGAAGTAGGTGGTCAGAGAATGCCTTTCTAAGAAAGTTAACATTTAAGCTGACATCTGAAGAATGCAAAAAAGAGCAGCAGAAGTATAAAGGGGAGGACTCTATGGCAATAAAGTTCCTTAGAAATAGGTTAATGTGGTTCAAACATAGTGAAGGGAAGAGTAGCTTGGGATGAGACTGGTCATATGAGGTAGCAAGAACCATATTTTCGTGGTAAGAGTTATGATTTTTCTTTTAAAGCTTCTTCCTCTACTAGATATGCCCTCTTTAAAGTGTTCATTAAAAATGGAGAATAGAATGGTGATTACCAGGGATTGAAATTTGGGAGAATTGGGAAGATGTTGGTCAAAGGTGAAAGGAAAGTGACCACAACACTCCGGAGCAACCAAAAGATCTTTATTGCAGCAGTGCAACAAAGAGAAAGGAAAGAAGGAAAGAGAGAGAGAGAAAAGAGAAGAGATGAACAGGGAGAGAGCAAGAGCAAGAGAGAGACAGAGAGCGTGCGTAAGAAAGATAAAGAGCAAGAGAGAGAGAGCAAGAGAGAAAGAGCAAGAGAGAGGGAGCAAGAGAGAAAGAGCAAGAGAGAGGGAGAGAGAGGGGGGCCTGGCAGGAGGGAGTTTTTATAGCCCAAATCTAATGGGGCCTCTGGGTCTGCAAGCTGCCTTGTTGGCCCAAGGGGGGGTTAAGTGTTCAGCCTTAAGCAGGGTTGAATGTTCAGACTTGAGGCAAACAGGTGATAAAGGACCAGATAGAGGGGGGTTTGAGTGCGTGGGCTATCTTGCAGCCAACATCTGTTCAGCCTGCCCTGCAGACAACAGAGTTCAGCCTGCTCTGCACCCAACAAAAGGATACAAAATTTCAGAGGAATAAGTTTTAAGATATTTGTTGTACAACATAGTGACTAGTTAACATTGATCTATTGTATACTTCAAAGTTGCTAAGAGAGAAGATTTTTTTAAGTGTTTTTACTAGCAAACAAAATGATTATGGGAGGAAATGTTTATGTTAATTAGCTTGATTTAGCCATTATTGGTGTATACATATTTCAGAACATCATATCATACACCATACACATATATAATTTCTATTTGTCAATTCAAAATACATATATGTATATTATACATACATAGGTGTCTGGATGTGGAAAACTGGTGCCCTGCATTCACTCTACTCTCCCCTCCATGTGCTGCATTCCCCTGC
>NW_026007697.1:0-3968 GCF_001458135.2 Marmota marmota marmota
GTAAGGCACTGGGTTCGATCCTTAGCATCACATAAAAATAAATAAAATAAAGGCATTCTGTTCATCTATAAGTACAAAAAAAAAAAGAAACTTGCTCAACACAACATAAACACAATAAAGTTTTATCATAAGATGTTGGGCTGAGGATGTGGCTCAGTGATAGTGCTTTCCTAGCATGCGTGAGGCACTGGGTTCGAGTCTCAGCATCACATATAAATAAATGAAATAAAGATTCATCAATAACTTAAAGAAAAAAGAACATAGGATGTTGCCTGAAATCAGTTGCATAAAATAATCAGGCAGTTTCTTTTTTTTTGATTACCTCTGAGAATTGATCCTCTCCGAGTCACTCATCCAGTTGCAGGTAGTGTGTTACTGCTGCCACAATGCAGCAGCCTAAGTCCTTGAGTCTACAGGACCTGCTGATAAACTCTCTATAGCTAATTACTGTCTTGGTCTCTTGAGTCTGAATTTGGGAATATCATATGCTCAGCTTTGGGGGTTTCTCTTTAGTCCAGTAGTTATGTTCAAGGGGCAGGGCCACATGCTATGTAGGACTAGCATCTGAGACTATGGGTGGAATCTTTTTTTTTTTTTTGTCCTTCTTTCTCTTTTTTAAAGTGTGGGTAGGGTAGAAATGATGGACATTTTTGTCTAGACATATAGTTTTTGAAATGTGTTAATACTTACCCCTTATTGTTCAAGTGGTTCTTTAATTTTTGTAACATTTGAAAAGGTAAAAAATTTGAAATAGTGCAGGAGTCCTCTTAGACTAGACTAGGTTGTAAGCTCTGAAATAAAATGCTAACATTACTTAGGGCTGTACAATAATATGTAAATCTATAAATCATGATGTGTACCATGTTGTTTGAAAAATATAGTTTCTGTTATTTGACAAAACAAAAGGTGATGATACAAACTGAAAAGAATTTGCTTCTTTTATATTATCTAATTAGATAATATATTTTTCTTTTGTTTGACAATTTTTTTTTATTATTATTTTTTTTTTAAATACAGAATATAATCTCTGCATCTTGCCATAATTTTTTTTTTAATTTATTTATTTTTTTAGTTTTCGGCGGACACAACATCTTTGTTTGTATGTGGTGCTGAGGCTCGAACCCGGGCCGCACGCATGCCAGGCGAGCACGCTACCGCTTGAGCCACATCCCCAGCCCCTTGTTTGACAATTTAATCTGGAACAATTTGGATGAAGTTGGCAATGAAGTATCGCTTCATACTAAATTTGTTTTCTGAATTTTGGAATATAACTTGGCCTTCATCTCTGTGGCTACAGAATACATATTGACTAGAATTATGAATGTTTATTTGGATGAGTAGATAATATTTTATGGGAAGTGAATGTTATTCACTATTAGAAAATTATCTTTGGCTGGGGATGTGGCTCAAGCGGTAGCGCGCTTGCCTGGCATGCTCAGGGCGCTGGGTTCAATCCTCAACACCACATAAAAATAAAATAAAGATGTTCTGTCCACCAAAAACTAAAAAATAAATATTGAAAAATTCTCTCTCTTAAAAAAAAAAAAAGAAAATTATCTTTAAATACAGATCAAAACAATCAACACATGCTTCTAGAGGCTTTCATGAAAAAAGGGAAAATATGAGCTACATACAGCACTTATTTTGTATGGTACACTAGGCACATAGTTGAAGACTTTACTAGAATAGATAAGATAGTTGTTATTGTGACTTATATACTTCTAAAACCAAAGCTCTTGAGGCAGGAAAGATCCTTTGCAGTGTGATCATTCATGGTCTAGTAGGGTAACTGAAAAATTATGAGGCTATGGTGCCACAGTCTGGCTGGGCACAATTCAGGAGCCACTTGTCAAAAGAAACGAACTTTATTTTTAGAACCACACACCACACCACACAGCTCCTCAGGAAAAACCCTCAGAGCCCAACTGCCACCACCGGCTTCCCACAAGCCTCTCCACCTCCCCCACTCCTCCTGCTCTTGAGGCCTATTGGCTGGGTCGTGTGGGCGGAGCCAAAAAAATTCCCCCAATGAGCATCACTGTAGAGGAGCCAGTCAGTTGGCAGTCAGTTGGGGCCGCTGTGAGCCAATCATCAGCTGGCAGCTGGAAGTTTGCTGGGGCCCCTTGGGCTGTGGCTCTCAACAATATGGTATGTGTTAATTATTTCCCTGAAAACTATCCCATTTCCATCTCTGCTGCTATTACCTTAATTAAGGTCCATGTCCTCTTTCCTCAGGCCTTTTGCAATAAAATTCTGTTTTGCTAATCTCCAGATTTCTACATCTTCCAAACCATATCCCCATCTCCAACAACACTTTTCTACTTTATAAATTTAGTGATATCACTGCTTTCTTTAGCAACTTTCACTAATTACGAATGCCTAAAGGTCAAACTACTTACACTGTAGAATAGTAATCAAGACCCTTTTATACCATATTAATCGAATTGTTGAAGTAATTTTCCCAAGGTCAGAGTTAGTAGCAGAGGAAGGTAAAAAGCAGAAATATGTTTTGCTGCACCAAAGAAATACAGAATTTTGAAAATGGAATCCCTCCTTTTAGGGACCTTACTTATTGGTAGTGGAAAGGCATTCAGGCATTTAGGCATTTAGGCAGTTCAGGGTTTTGGGATTGGCTAGTATAAAATAGTGAATGAAATTTGGAGAACCTGTTGACCAAACTTCTTTTTAAAAGAAGTCAAATGGCACTATGTTATACTCATATAGTGAAATACAATTTTGCTATGATATACTGTTGGAGTTTTTGTATATTTTAGACAGTAATTGTCAATATTTTAGAAAAATAGCATTTCTACTTTTTTCCTCTCAAATATTATGTACATAATTTTTAATACATTTCAGCCTTCTAAAATTTAGTATTAATACAAATTAGAATTGGTAGTGGTATTTTAATGTTCCAGAATCAATCTTGCATTACTTGGAGAAGACAATAAAAATAATAATTTAATGTTTGTGGTTATTCGTTTTTTCCAATGAGTTTTAAAAGTGTGTTATAAAATCATGTTTATTCACATAATAAATTTTAGACTGTTTTTGTAGTATACTCATCAAGTAAGTGACATTACTCTTCCTTAATAACTTGTTTAACTCAAGGCCAGAAAACTTTTATATTGATCAGACAAAGCTTGAAATGTGAGTTAAGCATTCATACTTGAACACAAGGATATAGTGTTTGTAGTTGATCTTTTATCTACCTCTTGCTGTGTTCATCCAAAGCTGCTTATTTCTTCGGTTCAGTTTTCATTTACTTTGGGGGCTCTCCTTAGGAGAGTATATGTTTATAATTTTTATGCCTTCCTGATGGATTGACTCTTTATCACTATAAAATGTTCCTCTTTTTCTTTAGTAATTGATCTTTTATTAAAGTCTGTACTTTATTCAGATTTTCTTAGCTTTTTTTTGTTAATATCTTTTTAGTTGTTGATGGACCTTTATTTTATTTATTTATATGCGGTGCTAAGAATCAAACTCAATGCCTCACACATGCTAGGTAAGTGGTCTACCACTGAGCTATAGCCCCAGCCCCTTCCTTAGCTTTTATGGAATACTTTTTGTCTTAACATGTGTTTTGCTGATTTTAATATAGCCATTCCAACACTTACGTATGTTGTCTTTATCCTTTCTACTTTCAACCGTTTGTATTTGAATCTAAAATGTGTTTCCTGTAGATAGCATGTAGCAGGATCTTGTGTTTTTTAAAAATTTTATCTAATCTGATGATCTCTCCCTTTTGATTACATTGTTGAATTCATTTACATTTACATTTAGTATAATTATTGATATGGTTGGATTTACGTCCATTGTTTTAGTTTTTAAATATTTTTCATCTTTTTTGGGCTTTGTATTAATAGAATACTTTCTAGTGTAATATTTTAATTCCTTTAATGATTTTTTTTTTACTATTTTTTGAGTTATTATCTTAATGGTTGCTCTAGGACACCCCCCCCCCC
>NW_026007698.1:0-3966 GCF_001458135.2 Marmota marmota marmota
TTTTTTTTTTTTTTTTTTTTTGGTTTTTCTTTTTGGTGAATTGAACCCAGGGGCCTTGTGCATGCAAGGCAAACACTCTACCAACTGAGCTATATCCCCAGCCCTAACCTGTATTTTTTAAAAAATCATTTAAGAGATTTATACTTAGTTAAGTTTGGGGGACATTAGCATAATCCTCCTCAGCTAATATTTGATCATATTTCCCTAGAGCTAAGACATTATACTTTTTTTTTTTACACAGTGGTCATGTATCAGTATAAATGGGTTAAAAATTCCTCTTTGCATTGGTTTTCTGTGTTGATATTGCAAATAAAACAATACAATCTATCCCTATCTTTTTTTCAAAATTAAATTATTGTTTGGCCAGTGTGGTGCATTGGGATGCACAGTAACTTAAAAACTTAGACAATGCACCTTGGTTTTGAAAGCTTTCTTTCTCTAGTTGAGGGCTTTAGACGGTGTGGCAAAATTAGAATGTCAAGTCTGGATGTATTCAGTCTTTTAAGCAAGAACAGTCGTGGTGGTCAGTTACAGTGAGTACTGAGGCAGGAGCTGCATTGTCTGGTCTGGGAACACCACAGCTGTTAATCATGGTGAGGTTGGAGTGTGCCACTGCCATGTGCTTTTGATTAAAGAAAGGCTACAGTGTTATATCTGCCACCAGAATCTTTTAGTAATGATTAGAAACTTTCATATTGTTTCATTAAAGTATTTTCTTATGACTATAAAGTTGAGGAATATACTCTTGCTGCACTGAATACAGCACTAAAGGGATAATTTGAGAAGAAATTATATATTTTTTATGTAAATAAAATCACATTTACTAAAATCACTTCTTTTATAGACGTCCTTTCAATATGCAAATTTGTCGTTTGCTTTTTTCCTTCTTATTTGAGCTATCATCAAATTAATATTACATTTTTTTTTTTTAATTTTTTTTAATATTTATTATTTTTTAGTTTTCGGCGGACACAACATCTTTGTTTTTATGTGGTGCTGAGGATCGAACCCGGGCCGCACGCATGCCAGGCGAGCGCGCTACCGCTTGAGCCACATCCCCAGCCCAACATTTTTAATATATTTTCAAAAATATCACTTTAATATGTTGTTGGATAGGATTATTTTAAAGGCAGAGCATCTCAGTTAACTTGTACATTGTTTGCAGTTTTGTTTTTGAAAGAAATGTAAGATGGAGATTTGAAAGATGAACCTTGATACTGCTAATTAATTATTGTGCTACAGTTATTAGAAGCTCCCTTACCAAAATCTCTTTCTTTTAACCTAAATAGGTCAAAATCGATGTCAAAAAACAATAAGGGATTGTACTGAGACCTAAACCCATTTACTTTATTCAATTTGATGAATAACTCTTAAAAGTTTAGAACACAAAATAGAAAATTGGGGTTACAATGCAATAAAAAGCCTAATATTTAAAAATAAATAACTTAAACAATTGCACTATTTTTAACTCCTTTTAGAGTAATATCGTAACTTTTAGCTTTTTTGTGTGTGAGATTTTGTATTTCAGAATGTCACAAAGGCTAATTAAATCATTGAAAGTCATATGAGTTAGTATAATGTTTAAGTTGTAAAATAAGTTTGAGTCAGAGGTTTTTGTTTTTAGTTGCACTAAAGGCTATTTATAGATATGTTAAATATTTACAGGCGAACATTGGTATTTATTGTAATTTTTCATTTAAGCCCATCAAACATTTTTCTGATGTGAAATTTATACCATTATAATTTGTTTATTTTAGTTGAATATATTCTTTTTTCAAACTGTAAAAGTTAACTTAGAAAATGTTGTAATTATATTGTTTCAACTTATTGAGTCTGAATTAGAACTTATTTCAATATTTTATATCTTTTGGGAGAATTTTATTGTTTTGATTTTCTTAGCTTATATCTCAGGATGGCATATGGTGGTATGAATTGCTTCATGTTTACTTTAACCCTACTTGTAAAGATTTAAGTGTTTCGAATATTGCATTAACTATCATGAAAATAGTTATAGGACATATAATGTGCTAGCCATGAGCCTTTTGGTTAATGCAACTTGGTTTCACAATTAATGGAAATGGAGGCATTAAAAACTTACTATGAAAAAAGTATCATACCCAGAGGAATGTGTATATATATATATATATATATATATATATATATATATACATACATATACACACACACACACACACACACAAACTGAAAGTACAGTGAGAAACAACCTACCACTGCCACTCCTGTTCACTACCTCTCAGTTAAAAAATGGAATTATTAGTACCTTAGAAGCTGACTGTTCCTTTGTAAATACTTTCTCTTTCCTCCTTAGAAGTCAGAAATTATTTCATTGCTTTTTCTCATTGTTTTGAGAGCAACCTGTGTATTCTTAAACAATAGAAATTGTTTAGTTTTCTAAACCAGGTAGCAAGCACAAACCTATTGCCATTATTGACTGACAGCTCCTTAAAGAACATCAATTTGAGAATGTCTCTGGAACATATCTAGCTTTGACTTTCCAAGGTTTATAAGTGCTCCTTATGGAAGTCAGTGGGCAAGATCATCAAAGTGTTTTTAACCATGTTTGTTAAAGTCAAAATATCTGGTAGAGGTGTAAGAGAGAGCAGTACTAACTCTGTTCCTGAAGGGCTAGAGGCCGGCTACTCTGTATATCTCCTGAGTTAATCATGGCCTACTCCATTGCTCTTAAGTAGGTCAGAGCAAAACATTTTTGATAGGGTAATGTGTGTCCCGTCCCTTGCTAATCAAGGCAGCAGAGCATGGAAGGGAGAATAAGAACATGAGCAGTTTACTCTTCAAGTATTCTATTTTCCAGTTAAAAGCAATGACAGGAGTCATTGGTAACTTTGCTCCTGTGGATTTCCTTTGCCTTTCCTATGTGTTGGTGCAGTTGTTGCTTGTATCCTATGTGGTTGTCTTTCTTGGTTTATGTGGTTTCTTTCCCTCTCCTTATCTCTCTCTCTCTCCTTTCTCAAAAGGTGGCATGTACTAGATATGGGTTGAGCATCCCTAATCCAAAATTTGAAACACTTCTGATTCCAGACATTTCAAATTAGAAATATTCAACATGTATACACCTTTCTCCTTGCTTTTGTCTTTTTTCACTTAACACATTATAGTGATCTTTCCATATCAGAAGATAGGAAGTTTCTTTATTTAGTTTTTAGTTTAACACATTTAACCAGTCCTTTATTGATAGATATATGCACTTATAATTTTGATATTCTCAACTTGTCCTCTGTAGATAAAGACTATACAATTTCCATTTCTGACAGTAATGTATCATTTAAGAGATTGTTTCTGCACAGCCTTACCAAAAGATTATTCTCAAACTTTTGAAGTTTTGGCAGTCTGATAGATGAATAAATGGTATCTCTGGGTAGTTTTAGCATGCATTCTTTTCATCTTCCCCCCCCTCCCAGTTTTTGCTGATTTCTAAGAGCTTTTTATGTCTAGGGAGAGAATGTGTTTCCAAGTTGGTCATTTTTGTTTTGATTTTGCTTATAAAATGGTAGGCTTTTCTAAGTTTAATTTTTTAAAATAATTTTAAATTTTAAAATTCTCTTTGTGGCTTCTGAATATTGTAGTAGTTAAAAAGGTTATTTCCACTCAAAGTTACAAAGGTATGTCACTGTCTTTTATATTTTTATGGTTCATTTTTAGATTTAAACCTTTTTTAAAAAATTTTATTTGTTCTTTTTAGTTACATATGACATATCATATAGACATGGAGTATTAATTTCCCATTTTTGTGGTTGTACATGATGAGTTACACTGGTGTGTATTCACATGAACATAGAAAAATTATGTGGGTTCATTCTACAGTCTTTCCCTCTTCCCTTCCCCTCACTCCCCACTGTCCAATCTGGTAAACCTCCACTCCTCCTGTTGCTGCCCTCCCCCCATTGTGAATCAGCATCTGCCAATCGGAGAGAACATTCAGCTTTT
>NW_026007699.1:0-10677 GCF_001458135.2 Marmota marmota marmota
TTCACTCAGGCCACCTGCCTGTGAACTTGTACCTCTTTATGGAGTGAGGTTGATCATAACTCATGAAAGTGGCCACTACTTCAACCTGATGTTCCAGAAGAGGATGGCAGTGGGTGGGGAGTGCATGGTCAGGGGCATCCAGCACCCCAGATGCCCAGGACATGTCTGGTCTTTACTGCTTTTGCTCTATGTAATCCCTGCCATTATAACAAGGGATGGGGAAAAGGAGCCCTCACTAGAAGCAATCAATTGGGGTTCTCAGTTTAACTTCCACTTCCACATGACCTGTAGCCTTGGTCTCCTAGGTGATCTTTCCAGGGCTCATGGTCCCATCCTCTTATGCCTGAATTGGGTCAGGACACCTCGTGTTCCCTAACAAAAATCACATCCCTGACCTGCTTCAGGAACTTATCTGATTGTGTGCTTCCTGGCAGAAACAGGAGAGAGCCAGAGCAAGGGTCAGCTAGGGGCCCTGCCTGGGTCCCTCAGATCTGATTCCCTTCAAATGCTAGTTGATATAGTGTTTCCCGAGAACTGCTGTTCTTCTTGTGTAGCAGCTCCCTCCTGGGACTGGTCCAGCCCACTCCAGGACACAGCTCCACATCCCTGCTACTAGATCCTGACTGGCAATTTAGAATACTCCATAGCCTAGAATCCCACACTAGCACCTGCCTGGTATGGCCAACCTGATTCTCAGCTCAGCCTGTGCCTGCCTTACCCAAATCCCACAAAGTTTCATGGGGTTTGAGGCTGCAGAGGAGATGGAGGATCCAAGGATGCAGTTGTCAGGGGTCTTCCAGTGCCAACCTCCTCCTGCAACTCCAAGGCTGGAACTTCCAAGGCCTCCAGTCCCTGAGGCTGTCCAACAGCCAGGAAGGGTTCCCACATTCCCACAGTAGTCCATGATAGTGTCTATACAGTGACAAAGGCCAAGGCAAGTTGTTGTCCCAAATAAGAACTTTTCCTTCAGTATGGGAGATTCAGTCTTACAAGCAAAACAGCCCCTAGCACCTGAGGTCCCTGCCACCCAGCTTTGAACTGTGTACTGACTGGGCCAAATACAGATCTCCTTTCTCTCCTTGCCTATCCAAAGAATCAACACACTAGATGCCTGGGACTTAAGTCATGTTACGGTAGAGTGCATGCAATACCATGTCCTCCCACTTGACTCTCCTAGATGTTGCATCTGGTGCACTGTTACCTCCCTTGGGTCCTGGGTCAGGTTGTCCTCATGCATGACATACCAGGTTAGGTCCCCTGAACCTTGCCTACTACCGAGTGTTTGGGATGAACATGGATCCCTCATTCATGCACCACTATGGTCCTCCCTTTCCTAGTGTGCACCTCCAGAAAGACCAACTCTAAGGCACAGCCTGCCTGCTCGTCAGCAGCCAAACCCAAGGCACCAGAGACCAAGGTACCTGAAACAAAGGCATGCTAGACCAAGGTGCACAAGAATAAGGTGGCCAAGACCAAAGGGCCTGAGATCAAGGTGCCCGAGGAGATCCCACCTGAAGCTATCCGAGTACATGGACATCATAGATGAGCTATTCAGGCCTACTAATTCTGCCAAGTAGGAGCACTCCCACTTGTCCATAGGAGAGCTTGCTTCAAACTTGGGAGAGGAAGGACTGGAGCAACAGCCAATATAGGATAATTTATATCCAGGTCTAAATCTCCTGAGCTATGTTGATGAGGACTTTGTCAACAAGGTGGGCTGGGCCTACAAACTTGGTGTATACAAGGTTTCAGGACCCATGGAATTGAGCTACATAGCTTAGAATATCAGATTTTATTTTTGTGTGTGTGTGTGTGTGTGAGAGAGAGAGAGAGAGAGAGAGAGAGAGAAAGTATTTGCACATGCATGTACACTTGTAAATAAGTGTAGCTGGTTGTTGGGATATAACCACCCCATGGTGTAAATGAACATGGTATCAACATTGCTTCCTCTTTCTCCTAGAAATCCTCCTGACTTGGGGCCATTTCCTCCCAAGGTCACTCACACTCTCTTCCTTCTCATCCCCAGGCAGAGAATATGATTCATCCCCACTTTCTAAAAGAATTACTTTCCTCCAAACCATATATAAATATTAATATCTTGGCCCTAACAAAGTGCTGGAGCAGCAGGAAGGACTCACCACTGATCAGGTAGACAGGGGAAGGAGGGTCTCCCAGTAGACTAGGGATAGGAGATACACCAGAGTGGCAGGGACACCTGATAAACAAGTGCAGGGACACCAGGATCAACAGGGGTTGGGGAGAAACAAAAGGTAGACAACAAGAACGGGGCACCAGGTCGAACTAAGTAGGTAAAGAAAACAGGTTTCCCAGGGCTTGGTAACAGACACAAAGTGAGTAAGGCAGAGAGTGATACATGGCAGACTAGGAGTCAAAGGTACACAAGTAGACAGAAAAGGGAGTGGCCACAGATACAGAGGGAAGCAAGGGATAACAGGTAGATGGGGAAGGCTCAGGACCTTACTCATGTGGCCCGTGGGACTTTGTTTAACCTTATCCTGTCTGTGATGTCTCCCTGAGTGAGTCTGTTCCAGGAATAGGATGTAGGAGGTAAAAAAGGAACAAGACAGGACAACTATGGGTAGGTTCAGGATATCAAGCAGAAAGGAAGCCCAGGAGGGTGACCAGCAGACACTCAGTCTCTCTGAGACCAAGATGAGTGACAGCCCTACTTCCCAACTCCCATTGAAATATGATTGTCCTGATCCCTATGGCCCATTTCATGTATGAAGAAGAGCTGGCCAGTGCCCATATCCTCCTTCAGCTTGTGAAGAAGCACCTTTGCAGATGCCTCAAGGTCATGGTATGCTCCATAGGATACAAAATCTTCCGAGGCAGCTGCCAACAGAAGTTCAGAGAAATGGAAACATTGCAATGATCAAGGGGCCATCATGGGGACTAGTCCACAGAGGTGCTCCCCAGGTCGAGAAGAGGTGCAGGGCGACAGAGCCAGAGTTGCTGGGTTCAAAGGACACTGCTATCCTCCAAGGCTTTAATGGGTCTTCCTCATTGGGGACCATCCGTTCCAACGATCCTCCCCAGAACTGCAGATCCTCCTCCTTAAACCTGGGGAACAAAGGTATAATGGGTCCCAGAAAAGCCATTTCTTCTGGGTGGCCACATAAGACAGCCAATGGCTGCAGTGTGGACGATGACCTCCAAAGCCTGAATTTCCTCCTTAGCTCCCAGCACTGCCTGCCGCCCTGGGGACTGTCCCAAATCCAGGCCCCTTGAATGAAACCCTCGTGCTCAGGATATCAAGCACTCCAGGCCCCACGTCCCCAGAGAGGACACCTCAGCTCCCACCCTCCTCCAGGTGCCATGTCCATGAAGAGCACTCTCACTGGACACTCACACAATGTGGGCTGCCCCTCCATGTCACCGGAGGACAAGATGTAGATCTGGAGCTGGTTTGAACCTCACAGCCTCAGAAGAGGAAGTGCACATCATCAGGCAACCCAAAGAAGAAGAGGCCCTGAGGACAGTCATATGTCATATTGGCCAGTGACCTCTGGGGTGACTACCCCTCAGGCAAGATCTCACCCTTGCTTTATTTTGCACTGGAAGGGCCAAAGGTTCTTCCTCACACAGGACAGTTCCTGTAGGAAAATGAAGGGAGTGGGAGGGTATCATGAATATAGAAAGAGGGCTGTGGGAGGGTATTGAGAGGGGAGGGTCATAGTGTTCAAGCCCTGGTAGGAAGCTGTACCTTGTTTGACTGTCAGTGGGAATAAAGTCAGTTTGGTAGGAAAAAAAATCTTCTCCAGCATCTGCATTCTGCCATGTTGTCTGTGCGCCTCCATGCAGTGAGAACTGAGAGGAGATAACTGGGGTTGCCAGGACCCAGGGTGCACAAGTGTCCATCTATTGGGTCTTGTTTCCAGATTTAGACTGCCCTCACCCTAATCCTGTGAGAAAATAGACAAGATCCCAAAATTCTACTCAATCACCCCATGGAAAAGGCCTCTCTTGATTTAGGGGATCTTCTCTGTGCATTCCTTCATGATCTGTGCCTCTTAAACATCTCACTTACCCATCATCTGAGGGCCCGCTGTGAAGAGAAATCACAAAGAAGCAAAGCACATCTCCCTTGGTATTCACAGCTCTGAGGTCTGAGGACTAACTGGTGGCTCTCAGATCTTAGTGTTAATAGTCCTGAGATTGACCCTCAGCTCCTAGTAGTAGAAACTCCCATGTTGCCTTCTTGGGATCAGTAGCCACCTGCTTCCAACACTTCCCTGGAGATCATCTGACAGCTGCACGTAGCAGCTGCTGTAGTTTGCCACTGCTCTAGGGCATTCTCTGTGCTTGCCACCATCAGGCTGACATGCCCAGTTTGCCCGTTTTCAGTGTAACCAACTTGACCTGCTCTTGTTGAGATGAAAGTCATGAATATACAAACTATACCCATCCCTTAGAGACTTCATTAGAACTCATGCTGCTACAGAAGGGGAAGTGGAACAGGAACTGTTTGCATAAGGAGATGGGGAAGGAATCTTATTGGAATTAAAAAGGTGAACTCAAGCATGTAGTGTCCTTCCAAGATACCCACAGTATTTCTGCTTAGGCATGGTTGGGGAGGGGCTCCTTGCATGCCAGACTAGGGACTACTGAAGGTTCCCATAGGGTGGAGTTATGTAGAGCCACTGCAGGGTAGAGTCAGCAGGAGAGAACTGCTATGGAATCAAAAGCCTCTGAATGACTAAGAGGCATTTGTGGTAGCCATGGCCATCAAAAACAGATGCAGAATTTTTTATCAAGTACCTCATGAGATCTTTGGGCCCTCCTGTCTCATTTGGATGGAGAGCTGCTTTTAAGCCTTCACCCCCCTGTGAAAATAATCAGGGTTCTAGAAATAAGCAGGTTTCTAGAATTTTTTTCTTAGCATCTTTCTTCTCTCCTGAGTGAAGATGGACAATATCGTTGGATAGATCCCCATCATGGCCATGGTCTTCCTGTGTAGGTGTCCTGATGAGAGGACAAAGCCTGCCTTCATACCTCTCCCACCCCCTCTACAGTTCTGACTGGGAACTCATTGGGGGACCAACAGGCTGAAGGTCCTGACTGCATCCCAACACAGACCCACCCCCCACTGACAGTGCTCTGACCCTTCCATAGGTAGTATTGGCCCCACCCCGACCCCAGCCTGACCTATACTGAGTGTGGCTGGCCCAAATGTAATCAAGTTCTACAAGTCAATGAGAAAAAATAAAGCTACACACCACATGGTTTGCCAATGAACAAAATGGGGAAGTTTGCAAAGGAGAATAATTAAATTGCAAGGAGGCCAAAGTTTAGTGCTATTTATGGAATAAAGTACTCGGGTGAGTTCAGACATGCACAAAACTCATTGGAGGTGAAGTTGTTTGTGATCTGTCATGTAAAATCAAACTCCATGGTTCTTCATAAGATACAGGTTCCATGCTATCAGAGTCAGGGGCACAATTTTTTATCAAGTACCTCTTGACAACTTTGGGCGCTCCTATCTCATTTGGATAGAGCACTACTTTTCAGCCTTCAGGCCCCTGTGCCATTAATCAGATTTCTAGAAGTAAACCTGGAAACAGTATTTTTAAAGACAGTTTCTTTCTCCTTTTCTGAGTGATGTTGGGCAGTGAGGATGGACAAAACCTCAGCATGACCAAGGTGTTCCTGAGTAGATGGCCTGATGAGAGGACCAGCCCTGACTTCTAGGGGGAGAAGTTGCAGCACGTTAGGGAATCATCAATTGACACCACCAACAAGACCCACTCTCTGCATTAATGAAAAGCCGTGCTTTATGGCAGTGACCAATGGGACTAGCCCCTTGTGTGTCTCCTTTTTGAGCTATACCCTTATTGAAATTCATTTTAAGAACTTCCTCCTGATCTCTGTGCACTGGTCAGGACGGATCAGAGTCTCCTGTTTCCTGGGATATTGGCCAGGCTGTGGCACACTGTTCAACCATCTGAGGCATGATCTGCTACTATCTTACTATTTTTGCTATAGATCATTACAAAAAAACTTTAGGAAGACATTCACATAACTCACATCACCCATCAAATATTAGAATTTGAAAGTTTTCATAGAGTTTGCCACAATATTGGCAATTTCATGACTACAATAAAATATACATTACTTTCATCAGCTCAAAAAGAAATCCCTTACCTTTTAGCTATCAAACCCAATCCCCCATATGTTTTCCCACCACTTTTGAAATACCTCTGTGCCTAATCAATTCCTTTCACCACTTATTTGATATATGCAAGTGTGGTCCTAGTGTGTTCAGTTTTAGCATTGCTTCTCACATGGTTCAAGATTTAAGAATGATTGACATTCTTTCTACTTTTTTTAGAACATTCTTAACTAAAACTGTCATTTCTCTTGCAGCTGGGTGGGTGGGAAAAATACAATCTCTACTAGTACAGTTTAGGTCCACTGCCTTGATTCATTTCAAGTTGAGAACAGTTCGGCGACCATGGCTTTTGCACCTCCAGCCAAAATATTCAAGTGGTAGTTTACTTATTGCCACGTCAAGAATTCTCTTGGGAAAATCCTGTTTACAGATACACTGAGGTGCCAGAATCTGTGTCCACACCTGTGTTTGTGGTTAGAAGCTCTGGGAGAAGTACCCACACTCTGGGCAGGATGTGCTTGCTCCTGGTGACTTCAAGGTTCCTCAGGCTCCAGCTAGGGAGAAATTTCATTCAGTTGCTCTTGTTTAGTTGTGCAAGTCCAGGAAATAAACAGAGGGTTTTCCAAGGAGAATCAGCAAAAGTCAGGCTGAGGAGATGATGAAGCCATAAATTATGAAGTTGTCACCTTCACATAGGCCTTTGGAGTGCCTGGAACTTTCTTTTGGTGAGAATGCTGAGAGGAATGGTGCCACTCAGCAGAGTCAGTTTTCAGCAAGATGCCTAGGAGGCTGATCCATTGACAGCAAAGAATGCCAAGGGGCCTCTAAGTCAGGGAAAGCTGAGGTATCACTATACACCATGTTCATGGAATCTTTGAGTACTGGGAACAATATTTCTCTGGATATAACTTTCAATTAGAAGAATGAAGCCTAAAATTCACTCAGAGAAAGTTGCAAACCATACGATTTCCCTGCCCATAAGACCCTAAGCTGTTGCGATTCCTCCTCAGATGCCCAGTGACAAAGGCTCGGGAGCCTCACTCCGATTGCCACTTCCCCTTTACTTTGCTTTGACAGCATCTCGAGTGCTGAGACCAGGCAGAACGTGGTTCCCCTATGTCTCCCCTCAGAGACCTGCCATGTCTTCCCTCTGCTCCTGTGCCAACACACAAGCCATTCTGGGTGCTGCCTGTGTTGCCTCCTGTAACTGCATAAATCTCCCAGGGTAACCCACAGGTGTAGTCTCCTTACCCTTAAATATGAATAGCAGCAGGAGCTGGTGTTCCTGCTTTGTGTGTGGCTGGACAATTCAACTTTGGTCAATATTGGCAAAGTGGAGGCCAGGAGAGCCACATTCAGAAGATTGCCCTCACTGGAGGGCCCCAGGGGTGAGGACCATCCTGATCCATTCCTCACAGCAGCTTCTGCCCAAAGGACCATTATGCCTGCCTCAGCCAGTGGGGGAACCTGGAACTATGGGGGCCATGGGCACCTGGGTCTTCACCCTTTAGCACCACCACCATTTGCCCAACCAGCCCCCATCATCTTCCTAGTAAATGCCCACCAATGGCCACAGGGAGTGTACAGGGAGGGCACACTGCTTACCTTCCACATAACTGCAGCGGACCTCACAGCATCTAGGGAAACTGCTGGCACTGGCAGTGTTTCAAGTTCCTGATCCACTGGCACCTTCCTCAGGTGCCAGATGTGGAAGCACTTTCCTGCTTCCTCATGTGAGTGTTCTCCCCAGGGACCCAGAACTTCTCCTTGAGCTTTGAAAGGTAAAAAAATTGTATCATGGAAAAAGGAGGCTGGGATATAGGGAAACTGGAAGGAACATCCTGAAGGTGAGGGATAAGCTGAGACCTACATTCCCAGCCATGTTCATCTTACACCAGGGGAGGAAATGTGCCTTATCTCAGTTGCCCATCATAGCCCTGTGAGTGCAGTAATCTTTCTTTCCAATGAGCATTACCATCACATGGAGGACCCAAGGTCAGAGAAGGATCCTGGGGATAATGTGAACCAGGATTTGGAATTGACTCTCTGACGCCATACGATTGCCCCTCACTAAGTATTTTCACCTTCTAGCATAGACCTGGTTGTTCATGACAGGCAACATCACAACTAGTGTCAGGGAGAGGGGTGGAGGTACCAGCACAGATCTCTCTGAACACCCACCCATATTGTTCTATTGTTCTGGGGAATTTCATTTTAGGATATTGAGGTGGTACAGAATTCTTGAGTGGGTACTCATTCCATTTGGATCCTCCATGGAGATGTAGGATTGTCTCAGGCTTTAACCCTGCTCCCAGGACACTCTATACTCTGGGTTGCTCAAATCATGCTGCCATACACACTGCTACAGAGTGGGCAGCTGAAACCATTGGGATTCATTTATCATAGTTCTGAAATTGGGGTGTCCCAGAAAAGTGGTGCCAGATACGCTTTAGATAATGGCTGCGTTACCTGTTATATCCTATTGCTGAAACAGCTTTAGTGTCTCTTCCTTTTCCTAGAAGGGTACTACTACTATCATGGGAACTCCACCCTCATGATCTCATTAAAATCCTAAGAACAACTGAAGCCATCATCTCCAAATACCATCATACTGGAGGTTAGGGCATTCACTCATGAATTCTGGAAGACAAAAACATTCATGTCACAATACACAACAACATCTAGGATTCAAGGGAAATCAGATTCCAGTACAGTACTTGATGTTCTCTCTAGTATATGAGAGCATGTCCTGGATGCATGGAGCCTACATGGGGTGGTCAAAGTGACAGAACAGAGGAGGCAAAGGCAAGGTGTGTTTTGGGTCAGGTCAACTGGCAATGAAGTGTGGGTTGTGGATTTTGACTGTTCCTGATGAATCCCAGGCCAGTGTTTTGTACCCTATCTGGACTGGAGCCTACCATGACTCTGGAGGAGGGTCTTGCAGGAATGTCAACACACAACTTTTACCAGTTGATCTATGAGATGGCAGAAAAGTGAGGCAGAGACCTGTGCTAGGCCTAAGTGCTACGGAACATGGGTTGCACAGCTGGTTCTGGTGGGTCTTGTCACTCATACCCAGCCAGGAAGGGCATCTGGTACCACAGAGAAAACTACTGAACACTTACCTCTCCAAGTATTTGTTCCCTCTACCTGGAGAGCTGGATACTCTCTAATAGTCCCAGAAACTCTGGCCTCAACATTCAAGGTTCAGGGTTAGGACGTGGGGGAGTAACCAGCCAAGCTCAGGAGATGTCCTTCAGCAGTGAGGGCTGTGCACAGGGTACAAGTTTCACTAGCTTGGTGTTGGCCAACCACATGGGAAATAAACCCTCTTACAGAATATAGATCACCCCAGCTCAAAACATGCCACAATTAAACCCTGATGTTCCAGAAGAGATTTGGAATTTGAAGAACATGGTCAGGGAAAGCCAGTGTCTCAGATGCCCTGAGCACACACCTCTGGAGTTTTTTGTCTTTGTTGCATGTAATCCTTGCCATTCAAACAATCAAATGCAAAACAGCCCTCTTTGGAAGCAACCCAATACTTTCAGCATAGCTTCTACTTTCTCATGACCTCTCCTGAGTCTTGTCCCCTTGGCCCTTCTTCTATTTCCTTCCACCAAATGGCTGGAGCAAACAGTCCTAACACCACCATTGATAGCGATAGAGGATTCATGGTGTTCTCTTACATAAATCATATCTTTGACCAGATGCTGATGATTGGCTTTTCTATGTGGTTCAGGACAGGGAAATGAGAAGCTTGGAATAAGTGGCAGGGTTGCACAGGGGGATACATAAAGGAATGTGCCTGGTTCACTAAGGCCCACATGGTTCTCTTCAGGTGCTAAGTGATGTTGGGTGCACATAGAACTGTTTCTGTATTGGAAATTGATCCCTCCTGGAACTGGACTGGCCCATGTCTAAGCACTGTTGCCCATTCCTTCTGTCAGATCCTCATTACTATGAAGCTATAGCTTGGATTTTCCAATGTGTATTCTTTTTTTTTTTTTTTTAATAATCCTATGCTTTGCTTACCTGCCAGGTTTGTGGAATTTGAGGCTGTAGAGATGGAAGGTCCAAAGCTTCAGTTGATGATGGATTCCAGTGTCAGACACTTCTAATTCCACAGAGGCTCTATCTTCCACATTCCCCAGTTCTTGATATTGTGCAGCAGGACAGAGTTAAACCATTTCCAGAGGAGTTGTAATAAAGGAAAAAAAATGTAACAATGAAGTCTGCTGTCCCACATGTGAACATTTTGTTCAGGGTAGGATACTTGTTTTGCAAGAAGAACAGAATCTAGCATCTGGGATTCCAACTACCCTTGGATTTGAAGTGAATATGGCCTAGTCTAAGTTGATATCTTCTCTCCCCTTGTCTATGCAAAGAGCCAACAAACCCTCTGCACAGGACATGACTCTGTGAGGCACAAGTATATCCAATATGGGTATCTCAAACTGTCCTCCCATGTGATATACATTGTCCAACTGGTACAGAGTCACCACTCATAGGTCCTGGTGTCAGAATGTGCAGGGCCATCCTGG
>NW_026007699.1:16698-23551 GCF_001458135.2 Marmota marmota marmota
AAAAAAAATGCAATCCAAACAAAGACTCTCAAGGTATATTAGATCCAATATTTTCAGCAAATAGAACAGGACTTTAGTGGACCTAGGTATGAGTACGATGGCAAATATATCAGGAAAGGCTAAAAAGGAAACCAGTTTCCCTTAGAGAAGGATCAAATAGAGAAATGACTTTGTATAAGTCTGTATGCCCTCCTTACTCAGGGAAATACAAACTCCACTGATACTTAATATTGGAAAGAATGTCTTTAACACTGGAAAAGTTTGGGGTACATCAGACAAGGGTAAGGAACTAAATTGGAGCTAAGTTCCAGGTGGGAGTGGCATGAAAAAAAAGCAAGAAAGCAGGAAACAGGCAAGTCAGAAATGAAAGACAGAGACCAGGCAGAGATACACAGGAGAGAGGTAAAAGAGGCTTGAGGTTCAAGCCTTTTATGGAGGAGGCTCAGGGATTAGAGCCCAATGGATCCAAAAGTGGGCAATTACTGTGGGGTTGGTAAGCCCTTGGGTGGGAAAGAATGTGAGAGGTTAATAGTGGAGATGGAATGAAGAAGTGTTGAGCCTTTCTCAGAAAGGCCCTTGGGCAGGAAAACCTTAAAATGGCAGCTTTCTGGGGCTGGGATTGTGGCTCAGCAGTAGAGCGCTCACCTAGCAGGGGCAGGCAACCTGGATTTGATCAACACCACATAAAAAAATAAAGGCATTTTGTTTAAAAAAAAAAAGAGTCTAAAAAAATGGCAGCTGTCACTTAAGATGGCCTTCCAGATGCTAAGCAAGGACTTTACACTGAAGGGGGGTGGGGAAATACAAGTTTTGAAAAGATCTATAAGTGCTGGAATATCTCAGCATGGAAAACTCCAGAATTGGAGGGGCAGCTTGCCCTGGGCAGATTGGAGGTTATTTGGCCCACTAAACCGATATGCAGAAGCCACAGCCTTCCAGGCATGCACAGGGTGCATAGACTTAAATACCTTCATGTAAAAGTGGTGTGAACTTAGACGTGGTCCTTAGATCTGTGAATTCCAGGCTGAATCCTACACATAAATCAAGCACATGCCAACCAGGAGATATAAAGTAAGCATAGAAAATCAGTAGAATCTCTGGCAGAGAGACCATTTTGCCTGGGGGCACTGAAAGATCAGAGAGGCCAGAGAAAGCTCTTCCCTAACTCCATTTCATCAGCAGTGAGCAAGACCAGCAGCAGAGAGAAAATGACAGATCAGAGAAGCCAGATAAACCTTGACCCCCTCCATTAAATCTGCAGCCAAAAGCACACAGAACCATCAGCAGGGAGAAACTGAATGGGGCAGAGCGTCTGAGCTCAGTGCCCCGTTGAGAAACCCAAAACAAAACAAACAAATCCAGTATTCCCAAAAAACAGAACCAGTGAAGGATGCCCTCTTTCCATAGGTGGTGCCCTGTCACCTACATTATTCTATATTTAGAATACCCAAGAACTACTAGAAAGGTTCTAGAACTTATAAACTGATTCAGCAATGTAGCAGGGCATAAAATCAAGACCAAATGCCATAAATCAATAGCATTTCTATACACCAAGGACATATCAACTGAAAGAGAAATCAGGAAAACTATCCCCTTTCCAACAGCCTCTGAAAAACCAGCCTCTACCTCAGAGCAAAACCTGTCCAAGGAAGGGGGCATGACCCTTGTCCTTGGAAAGACCCACAGGGCACTCCTAGGCACATTCCCACCCTGCTAAGTTGTTTATCTACAAATAACAGGAGAGATCTGCTGTGCCATGTGTCCTGACTCCGTCAGGCTAGGTGGGGACTCATAGTAATCCCTAGCAGCCACCAATCAGTATGAGACAGGGAAATACCTGGGATGCCAGATGACCCTCCCAGTAGTTTATGATGTTGGGAAACATGTAGTTCAGAATGAACTCCCCTCTTGGCTTAAACCAATCAGTTCAAATGAATCCCCCTCTTGTAGTAACCAATCACCCCTACCCAACATGTTCCCACCAGTGAATGTCCTAATCATGATTTAGAGTTGTTTTATGATGTTCCAGCGGTGTGTGATGATTTGCTAAGAGATGCTATGATGTATGTGAAGTCCCTGCCTTCCCCAAAGAGTGTATAACACTGCTGAAAACCCTGAGCTCGGGGCCTTAAGTGTCTCCAGTTGCTGTGTGCGCGTGGAGGACCGAGCTAGCTCGCAATAAACACCTCTTTGCTGTTTACATCAATCTTGGTCTCTGGTGGTCTTTTAGGCGTCCCAAATTCGAGCATAACACCTCAAGAAAAATAAAATATGTGGGAATCAACCTAACAAAAGAAGTGAAAGGGCTTGGATTGTGGCTCAGTGGCAGAGCACTTGCCTCACAAATGTGAGGCACTAGGCTTGATCCTCAGCATCACATAAAAATAAATAATAAGATGAAGGTATTGAGTGCATCCACAACTAAATTTTTTTTGAAAGGAGGTGGGGATAGTTGGGAAAAAACCTCTATAATGAAAACTGCAGAACACTAAAGAAAAATATTGAAGAAGATATCAGAAAATGAAAAGATCTCCCTGGATAGGTAGAGTTAATATTATCAAAATGTCCAAACCATCAAAAGCATTATACAGTTTAATACAATTCCTATAAAGATTCCAATGATATTCTTCATAGAAATAGGAAAGGCAATCATGAAATTCATTTGGAAAAATAAGAGCCCTAGAATAGCCAAAGCAACCCTTATCAAGAAAAGTGATGCAGGAGGGAGGCATCACTATACCAGAACTTAAATTATACTACAGAGCCATAGTAACAAAAACATCATGGTGTTGGCACCAAAACAGACACAAAGACCAATGGAACTGCATAAAAGACACAGACACACACCCACATAAATATGGATATTTCATCCTAGACAAAGGCACTGTAAACATATTTTGGAGAAAACATACCCCCTTCAACAAATTGTTTTGGGAAAACTGGAAATCCACATACAATGGAATGAAATTGAACCCCTACCTCTCACCCTACATGAAACTCAACTCTAAGTAGATCAAGGAACTAGGCATTACAGCAGACACTGCACTTACTAGAAGAAAAAGTAGTTCCAACTCTCTAACATGTTTGCTTAGAAACCTACTTCCTCAATAAGACTCCTAATGTACCAAAAGTAAAATCAATAATCAATAAATGGGATTGTATCAAACTGAAAAGCTTCTTCACAGCAAAGAAAACAATCAAAAACATGAAGAGGGTGCTTACAGAATGGGGGAAATGTTAATCACCAGTACCTCAGATAAGGCATTAATTTCCAGGATATGCAAAGAACCAAAAACACTGAACACGAGAAAAATAAATAATCCAATCGATAAATGGGAAAATATGGAGAATGGTGATGGAGAATGAGAGAGCAGTGACTGAGACTGGGGGCTTCTGATGACCCCATGGCTGTGGTTGCCTGGTCCCTGGGAATGTTTCTATGCAAAGGAATAGAATGACTAGTTCCTTTGGTAATGCTCTGCTGGAGGAAGCTCTGAGGAAGAGTCTTATCAGCTTTGACCTTAATCTCAGTCACACAGCTCCCAGGTTTACAGTCACAATGTATTACCAGCTCTGCTACTCCTGAGCCTGCCCACTTAATAGTAACTTTAAACAATAGACCTTCTTGAGCATTACACAAAGCTCCTATCATTGCACATTACAATTGTGGATTGCAACTGTGGAAAAGCTGTAAAAACATAGATGTTTCTAGTTTCTGTAATTTTCTGAGTATAAAGAATAATGCTTGCATAGTCTTTAGCCTGGTAATGACACATATAAATAAATATTGCTCGTGTAACACTTTAGATCTGCTTCCTCTATCAGAGAGCAGCACTCCACCTGATCCCAGCTATTTAACTTCAAAATCTGAAAAGTATCTTTATTTTCTAATCCCCCAATCACCACAAATTTTTCCACACTGGTTGTGGCAAGCAAAGAGAGTCCTTCGAATTAACATTAATGAATATTAAATAGGAAAGCAAATTCTTAACATAAAATTCTCTGATGAATATAAATATACAAAAAATATAATAAAGGATTATTTTTTAAATTGGAGTTTATGGCTTTTTTATTTTCTTAAAGAATTCAAAAGAAAAAAGCCTGCAAATTATACATCCATAATAATAAATACCCATTAAATTAACTGATTGGGGGGCTGCAATTATAGCTCAGTGGTAGAGCATTTGTCTAGAATTTGTGAGGCACTGAGTACCACATAAAAATAAATAAAGGTATAAAAATTACAATAACATTTTAAAAATAATAAAATAAAATCAATTGCTGTGACAACAACAAGACAAAGGGGAGCAGACAAAGGTACAAAGGAGTACTAGAATGTGACAGAAGATATTGGCTTCAAATACATGTTATAACATTAGAAGGTTATTTTTAATTCCCTTGGAAACTAAAGAAATTTTAAGAGAATACATAAGAGAGAACAGAAAAGGAATTAAAATTTCACTACAAAGCATCAGGGAAATAAAAAGAAAAACAGTAAATGAGGAAATCAGCATCAAAATATTACAACATATAAAAAATAATAAAAAATGATGATGGTATTTTAATAGTCAGCATGTAAATGGATTAAATTTTTTACATGTAAATGGATTAAATTCCCCAATCAAAAGTCATATGTTGAGAAAATGGACTTAAAAACCGGACCTGAGACTTCTTTTCCAATTGCTCCATGGCTTGGTATTCAAGAACTTAGGAGTACAATTCTCAGCAATGTGGGTAAAAGAGGAAATTCACTGAAATTCATTATCAGACAGGCAGACTCTTAAGAGACCCAGAAATTCAAATGTACTAACATAGAAAAGACTTTTGAAACAAGCCAGTGGCATCTGGGGCAGAGGCACTGGTTCAACACAAAGGTGAGGGAATAACACAAACAGAGAGAAACACAAAGGACAAAGAAGACATGGAAAAACCTGTAAAACAGAAAAGCAGTCTAAACTTGGCTGTATGGCAAGCTGGTGTTTGAAAGAGACTCTGTGCTTCTAGACCAGCAAGCAAAAACTGGAGGTGATTTCCTCTGAAGTAATGAAACCACAGCTTGTTAATGTACAACCCCAGGAGATCACAGGAAATAATATCATGCTGTCCTGTCAAGCACTTGCCTAGGATGTACCTGGTAGTAGGTAATTGAAACAGGCACAGAGAAAATTGTACCTAGAGGGATTCAAGTCAGAGATATGCATGGGAGTGCAACTCACTTTTCCTTTGAATCTGGATGCTCATGTGACCACAGGGGAAACCAGTCAGGTGCGTGTGATTTCACTCAAAGGTTATGCTCTGGGCCTGAGTCTAGAAGGGCCACATTTATGGTAGCTATGCATGACATGTGGAAGGTTGACTCCACCTCAGCACCTAAAGAATCCTCAGAAGACTCCTGAAATCTAGGCACCCAGCAGAGATCAGCATCTTCCAGCCCTGATGATGAGCAGATCAATGTCTCCAGAGCACATACACCCAAGAAACTCACAATAGCTGAGCAGAGCTAAACACCAACCTCTGTAACTTCCCACATAGAACTCTGCATATATCTGTTGGTCCATAAAAAAACTGCAATTGACAGTACTTCCCACTCCATCCTGCCATATATCAGTGAGAAGTAAAGCTGTAAGCTATTCCAGACAACTGCAGTTCCACATCACTCCAGCTGGCAGCTAAGCGAGGATCTCAAAAACAGGAAGGGCTTAGCAACTCCCAATCCTTGATATCTCCCAGGGATACATAGCCCAAGAAGGACTGTAAAGGGGAACAGCCTTGCACAGGCAGTGAACATTCCATCCTTGTGGACAGTTTTGACCACCCCAGAAAAAATAATTCTTAGACTTTTATTTAAGATATTGCATTTTTCTTTCTTTTCTTCATTCATGTGTATATGTGTGTGTGTGTGTGTGTGTGTGTGTGTGTGTGTTTGTGTATGTTCTTACTATAGTAACTGGTTTTAAATATACATGCACATTATTTTTTCACATTTTTATGTTTTAACTTCTTTGTCTCTTGAGTGTTAATTTTATTTATTTTTTCTTTTCTTTCTTTCTTTTTTTTGTCTATTTCTCTTGTTGCTTTTCTTCTGCTTCTAATACCAGTTTCCATTGTTCTCTTTATTTTTCTTTCTTCTTTTTGTATTTTGCTTATATCTTGCTAAATCTCTTCTCTATGGTCACATTTTGAATATTATAAACTTTATTATACATTTCTGTCACATTTCCTTTTCTCTCAATGAATTCCATTTGCCTCATCTCTTGGAACTATTGACTTTATACAATTCCTAACCTTCCACCATTATTGGTGTTTCAGTTATTAAGTACTGTGGGTGATGTAGTTATCACATGTTCATTTTTTTAAAGGTGGATCTTGTGCAAAATCATATACTATTCTTGCTTTTGGCCATCCTGCCATTTCTGTTCCTGTGGTAATTAGTGCTGCTGATGTCATAATAGGCAATGAGTGTTTATTTAATGCTGTATATTTTTTGCTGTTGCGAGACTGTCCCTTTTTTGTGGGGTGCTGGGCAGTTACATAGATACTACAAGTTGACATGGTTGAGGATACTATTTCTGAGCCACTTCCAAAACACAAACAAGAGACAGTGCGCCTTGCACTATACCCAAACCACACTGGACACCAATGACATTTTAATACATAGACTAATGGAGACAAAACCTCCAAATCAATGACAAGGCCCCAGGTAGAAACAGCTGGGTGGTAACCTTAGGTCCCACCCAGGTATATCCACACCTACAGAAAATCAAGTAATTAACTTGTATTATACTGTGGATACCCCACCTACAAGGGATCTCAATTTAAACAGCTCCTATGCTACTTTAATATATAGAGTCTT
>NW_026007699.1:25330-34773 GCF_001458135.2 Marmota marmota marmota
AGGCAGAATTCATATCATCAAGGTAGCCACACTACCAAAAGTGTTATGTAGATTCAATGTAATCCCCATCAAATGGACAATGACAATCTTCAGAGAACTAGAAAACAATCGACCCTAAAATCCATGTGCAAAGACTAAAGACTCATAATTGCCAAAGTAATATAGAGCAAGAAAAAATGATGCTTGATGCATCAAAATACCTCATCCCAAATTATACTAAAGAGTGATAATTTTAAAATCATTGTAACTTTTTGGACAGAACACCAAAAGCACAGGCACAAAAAGAAGAAAAAAACTGAATTACATCAAGCCTGGAAACTTATTCATCAAGGGACACAATCATCAGTGAAAAGGCAACTCCCTAAATGTAAGAAAGCATTTGAAAATCATGTTTCTGATAAGAAGTTAGAGTCTACGATATAAAGAGCCCTTATACCTCAACAATAAGAAAACAACAACCCAAAATTAAAATGGGCAAATGACTTCCATAGATGTTTCTCAAAATATATACAAATGGCTGAGAAGCACATGGGAAGATGTTCAACATAAATAATGAGTGGAGAAATCAAAATCAAAATCACAATGAAATCCAGCTTCACATACATGATGAGGCCTACCATAAAAGAACCAGAAAACACCAGTGCTCCTGAGAATGTGAAGGAACTGGAACCCTAGTGCACTATGGGTTAGAATGCAAAGTGGTGTAGGCTCTACGTAAAACTGGTGGTTCCTAAAATTATCAAAAGTAGATTTACATGATCCTTCAATTCTACTTCTCAGCAAACACCTATACAACATTACAAGAATGGTCTTGAAGAAATATTTATACACATACAATCACTCTAGGTTTGTTATTATACTCAAGGGTCCATTGAGAAAGAATTTTTATATTTTTAGCTGTGCATTATAATATACATAAGCAGCGAATATAGTGTTCCAATTTGGTCCCCAGAACTTGCCCATTCCCTCCCCTCCTACCTGGCTCTGTTTCTTTTCTTCTTCTCTACTGGACTTCCTTCCATTTACATATAATTTTCTTAACTAGGCTTTACAGACATACATGAAGATGTCATTCACTATGGTTTCTTTATAGAGGTCCACAGGATAGTTTGGTCAATTTCATTTCACTATTTCAGCCTTTCTTAGCCTAAGGAAGAATATTTTACATGTAGCAAAAGATGAAATATTAGTTTGTCTGGAAAATGAAGGAAAATCTGGCTGATGCTAGAACAAGGATTAACCTTGACAATGCTGAGTAAAGGAATACATTCTGAATGATACTTACTTACATGAGTCACAGTACACAGAGAGATTAAAACAGTACAGAGAGGAGAATGGTGATTTCTTAGGACATGAGGGAAATTGACAATTATTATTTCATAAATAAGCTTCAACTTTGCAAGATGAAAAAACTTCTGTGGCAGCATGCTGGTATTAGAAGAATGGCAAAATAAGTGTAAATAATGCCAAAAATGTGCCTTCCCAAGTAGTTAACATGGTAAAATTTTGCTGTGTTTGATCACATGTAAAAAACTAAACTCCTTTTATTTATTTCCACATAAAAACCAAGGAAGTTCTCCACTAGTAGAACTGATCAATAAGGAATGTGAAAGGTTCACTCAGGTTGAAAGGATGGATAACTCACTCATTCCTGACAAGAAATGAAGAATAACAATGAGGGTAGCTCTTCAGGAAAATTTAAAACCATTATCATTGTACATTGTACATTTTTTTTCATTTTGTTTTGTTTTTCATGTGATAAGTTTATTTTATAACACTCATGGCATTTATTTATTTATTTTAAGCCTTTTTTTGGTACATTCAGTTTTTCACTCCTTCCTAATGTGCTTGAGGAGCAACTATGTAATAATTATAGAGCTCATGGGGTTGCCAGAGCATGCACCCTATGAGGCCAGTCATGTGCACACATGGGCCACCAACAGAACCAGGCTGGGAGGAGCCTGTGGGGACTTAGAGTTTTGGCCTTTGTCTTGCAGAGGAAAAAAACCCAAGGGAGGAACCAATAGGTGGACAATCATAAACAACTCTCTCAGCAATAGTCCCTGGATCTATGAATCTGCCATAAACTTCCTTCTGGAGTCAGTCCCTTTGAACCATTCTGGAGAGGAATGGCCATACCTCATATCATGAAGGAAAATCTCCCCCACCACTTCTAAGGGGTCATCTTTGATCAGCTTCCATCCACCAACCCAGGATCCTGGAAGTCAGCCCCACTCAAGCACAAGAGGCACATCCACTCACCATCACAACCAATGCAGACAAGATGTCAGATAAGGATGAGAAAGCAGAAATCACTTTTGGAGCTCCAGATCCACAGGAACAAGGGTCAGTACACATGAAAAAACGCTTGCTATCACCAATGTGCTCCTGCTACTCCTTACAGCTATAGACACACACATGCCACCCAGCCACAGAGACCTGTGCACATACCACTCAGGCACACACACATGTGAGGATACACACTCAAACCCTCACACTATGGATATCATCAAACCCCATCACATTTGGAAACAGGCGCATGTCCCACAACTCACTGCCAGACCCCAAACACACAGATGTGTAAATCTACCCCATCCTTGCCTTCCCTGAATACACACACCACCCTTTCCCTTCTAAAAAAAAATATACTCAATGCATATCCCCAAATATACGTGCTTGTGACTACTCAGGTACTGATGGACGGGCAGCTATAATGTATACTTTTCCAAATGCAGGCTTATACATTCCTATATACTCTATAGTTCCTGAAGACATGTGCACATGATATCACCAAACAACAAGTATACACACACGCACACACACACACACAAATACACACAAAAAAACTACTTGTTACCAGAAGTCAAATAAACAAAATCCCAAATCCAAAGATTTGATTCTCTCAACAAAAATACACACTCAATAAACATAAGTAATATTGCTTCATCCCCAACTTACACAAAAAGCTCTTAGGACTTCCCCAAGCTTTAATGCAACCAGATACACCCTGGTCATAAAAATGTAGCATCCATAACCCTAAAGGACACAGGCAGAAAGTCTGGGACAAGTGCCCCAGATTGGTATTGCTCCCATTATAGCCTGCTACAACTGTGGCCAAGAGGGATACTACAAAAAAAGCATACATTTTTTGTCTCCAACTACAGGGTCCCATAGTGATTTTGAGTTTCAAGGACAGGAAAATTAATTTATATGTCTACACTGGAGCCATTTTTTCTGTTCTCCTCTCAAACCCAGGCCTCCTCTCCTCTCACAGTATGACCATAAGGGGAGTGTCAGGAAAGCCTGTGACTGAATATTTCTCCCAAATTCTTAGCTGCTCTTGGGATGATCTCCTCTTCTCACATGCCTTTTTGATAATGCCTGAAAGTTCCATCCCCCTTATGGGAAAAGATATTTTGACTCACCTAGGCACCACACTTCTTATGACACCAGAAGAGAGACTTTGTCTGACCCTAGTTGAAACTGAGAATAAACCAGAAGTCTGGATACCCAGTGGGGAGGGGGGAAGATACAGCAATAGAACCTGCTCCTGTACAGATCCATCGTAAAGATCCTCCATCCTTTTCCCAACACAAAATTATCCCCTGAAACCAGAGACTAAAAAGGGGGTGACAACCTATAATAACATAACTTAAAATGACAGGATTTTAAAATGACAGGGTCTATTAAGACCCTGTAATAGGGGGCTGAGGATATAGCTCAGTTGGTGGAGTGCCTGCCTCACATGCATGAGGCCCTGAGTTCAATCTCCAGCACCCCACCCCACACACATACACACAAAACCCTGTAATAGTCCACATAATACACCCATTAAAAGCCCAGTGGAGAATAAAAATGAGTAAAGGGCCTCAGATTGGTAAATGAGGCAGTGGTTCCCATATATCCAATGGTCCCCAATCTTTATACCTTGTTATCCCAAAATCCTCAAGATTCTAACCGGTTCAGTTTTAGACTAAAAAGAGGCATTTTTCTGCATCCTGCACTAAAATTCTCAATACCTAGTTTCTTTGGAGGATTCTCTCTGACAAGTGCACCCAATTAACCTGATATTTTCTGCCCTGGGGGTTTAAAGACATCCCCCCAATTGGTTGCCCAGGCATTGGCCCAAGTCTTAATTCAATTTAGTCAATCACAAGTTAAGGTCATACAATATGTAGATTACATCTTCCTTTGTGCCCCAACTAAGGAAACCTTACAGCAGGGCACCCAAGCTCTACTTGCTTTCCTGGCAAGAAAAAAAAAGGTTATAAAGTTCCACAATCCAAAACCAAACTTTTCCAAATATCTACAAGACACTTGGGCATATAGGCCAAGGTAACCCAGATGTTAGGAGAAGACAGAATATAACCCATTTCTCCCTACCCAGTACCCCCATCAATGCCCCTGTTCAGTTTTAAGTAGCCAGAGTGGTCATGTCCCTTTCCCCTAATGGGTTCCCAAGCAGAACCACTGGCATCAGCATCTGTGCAGGAATCCTGGCTGCAGCTACTAGCAGGACACCTAGCTGCTACCCATGTGCAGGACTTCTGGCTGCCACTCGTGTGTTGACCCCCATCTACCAATGTGGATGAGGGCCCACAGTCGCCTCTATCTTGGGACACTGTGATCACTGCCATAGTCACCTAACCTGGGGACACTGCACAAGGTCTGGAGACAGCCACCAGCCACAATACCGCATGCCACATGCTGCATCTCTGAACACGCCTCCCAATACCACCACCTGGCACCACCCAATCTGACACTCCATTTCTGAAAACAGACACCTCCATCTTAGGAGACTTTTGCTGCCATCTTTATTTGGTGCAACTCCCAGTTTGGGACACCAGCTGGGGCTTAGGAGCAATGTCAAGGTATCTATAGTCCCCAACTCCCCCCTTTCTTTGACAGCCGCTAACCTTGCACAGTGCTTGCGGCTATGCAGCTGGTCCGTAACTCACAAAACCTTGTCCTGAACTGCCCAATACAAAAGACCTCTTCACAACAGGTGTGCAGCACCTAGAGTGCAGCCCACAAGACCTCCAGAGAGAAATGTTCCTGATTGGGAAGTAGAAAGGGAGGGGTGAGTGAGATATAGTTTAGAGACTAAATTAGAGACCAGGAATTGTGAGGTCTACAGTGGATATAAGGAGATAAGATCAGGTGCCCATATCACACAAGCAGGCCCCAAAGGAGATCCTTGGAGTTTAGTCTCACATTGGGGATGAGCAAATGCTATATCCCATCTCCAGGAGCTCTGCTACCAAGACAACCCTCCAACACTAATAACTTTCACCATCCCGAGGGTGTATATACCAGCAAACAATAGACAACCCCACCTAATGGATGAGAAGGGAAGCAAGAAAATACTGATCTCCAATTATTACAATCCTTGTATCTTTCTTCAAGATTTTTTTTCTCTTTTCTTTTTCTCACATACCCAACATTTATGAAACCAAATGCTTTTCATGAATTAGGCTACTGAGGACTGGGATGTCTGAACAGTATATTACAGTTGTGTTGTATATTCTTTTATCTCCTATTTTTACATTTTTTGAATTTTTTTTCTTAATACTTATGTTTTTTTTACTCTCTCTATTGTCTTCCCATTTAGCTCCCAAAATCACTTTCGCTCTCTTCTCCTGCTATTGACCAGCTTCTTTAGATTCCTTTTTCATGCTTCCTAAGGTCTAATAAATCTGTATCTATCTTCACCTCCTTTCCCCTCAACAATGCAGCCTACACCTCACCCCTAATTCTTTGTCCACCGTCAGAAACTGTAGACCCTTTTGCAAACCTACTCTTTGTATTGTAGATAATAATTGAATTTACCATTTCTGTATATTGGAACAAAACTGTAAGTGTCTTAATTGCATCTATTTGGTTGAAGGCTGTATATGGTTTGTATTCGCATCTCTTAATATTCTTCTCCCCCTTAAAGGAGACGTATTGGAACCCTGAAGGGACACCATAAGCCTATAGGGTAAAAACTGTAATGCCTCAGATCTGCAGTGCTAGAAGGGAAAACACATGAACAACATGAAAAAGCAAGGGAATAAAGTGCCCCCAATAAACCAAAATACTACATTACTAGAATCCATGGAAAGCACAACAGAAGAAATGACAAATAAGGAGTTCAGGATGTACATAATTAAAATGTTCTGTGAATTAAAGAATGATATAACACAGCAAATACAAGCAGCAAAAGATCATTTTGATAAAGCACTACATAAGCAAATACAGAAAGCAAAACATTACTTCAATAAGGAGACAAAGGTTCTGAAAAAAATTAAAAAACAGAAATCCATAAAATAAAACAATAAACAAAATTTAAAAACTCAATACAAAGCACCACCAACAGATTAGATCACTTGAATGGTAGGACCCCAGACAATGAAGACAAAATATATAATCTTGAAAATAATGTTGACCACACAGTGAAGATGGTAAGAAACCATGAGCAGAACATTAAAGAATTATAAGATAACATAAAAACACCAAATTTAAGAATTATTGGGATAGAAAAAGGAATAGAGTTACAAACCAAAGGAGTGACGAATCTCTTCAATGAAATAATATCAGAAAAATTTCCAGACATAAAGAATGAATTGGAAAATCAAATACAAGAGGATTACAGGACGCCAAATGTACAAAAATCACAACAGAGCCACAAAAAGCATATTATAATGAAAATACCTAGCATTAAGAATAAGGAAAGAATTCTAAAAGCCACAAGAGAAATGAATTGTATATATACAGGAGGAAACCAATTAGGATATTTGCACATTTTTTTAACTCAGATCCTGGAGGCTAGAAGATCCTGGAAAAACATATACCAACCTCTCAAAGAAAACAGACACCAACCAAGAATCTTATATCTAGCAAAATTAAGCCTTAGATTTGAAGAAGAAATAAAAACCTCCCAAGAAAAACCAAAGTTAAACTAATTTACAACTAGTTTAACTTCATTATAGAATATCCTCATGGCAAAATATTCCATGAGGAAGAAATGAAAAACAACAATGAAAATCAGCAAAGGGAAGTACTACATTAAAGGAAAAACCAATCAAAGGAGAAACTAAGCCAAGTTTATTACAAAAAAATTAAACAAAAATGAAGAGGAAGACAAATCATTTCTCAATAATAATCCTGAATGTTAATGGCCTAAACTCACCAATCAAAAGACATAGACTTGGGATGGGGTTGTGGCTCAGTGGTAGAATGCTTGCCTAGCACATGTGAGGCACTGGGTTCGATTCTCAGCAACACATATAAATAAATGAACAAAATAAAGGCCTATCAACAACTAAAAATATATTTAAAAGAAACACCTAGACTGGCAGATTAGAGTGCCTCTCTCTCTCTCTCTCTCTCTCTCTCTCTCTATATATATATATATATATATATATATATATATATATATACACATACACACACACACACACACACGCACAGATGTTTTCTTTGAATGTGTTTGTTATACCTTTAATCAAGGCTTGACTTTGTCCACCAATTTCATTAGAACAATTTTACTCTCTCTCTCTCTCCCTGTTTGTAATATATGGCATACTTTCAGTTGATATACTTTAAAAACATGTATCATGGATAAACTTAGCCTGTAATATTGAGGGGAAAGAATCCACTCCCTTGATGCTGTTTCTGGAAATTCAGGTAATTAGTATCACTTCCCTCCAAAAAATAATATGGCAGACAGGTTAGGTGTGACACTGCCAAGGGCCACCCTGGGTGAAGACAGAAAAGCTCTAAAGGAAGCAGACTGGGTCTTTGCCATTACTTCAAGGTTTCCCGATTGGGTGGAAGTGCTTCTGTTTTCTGAAGCTTTTCAGATATACTCAGACATGTTTTTTTTTGTGTTTTCTTTGCTCAGCAATCAGTATTAGCCTAAGGATTTATAATAATAATGGACAGATGGTAGGGCAAAAGGACATTTAACTACAGCTTTCCATGGCCAGTCTGCACAAATTGAATTTGAGCTAGTTGGATTATATGTGCATGTAGAGTGTAGCCATTTTGAAGGAGTGCAAAACTGATTGCATGGGGTTAGGGCTGAAGTTCAGTGGTAAAGCACTGCCCAAGATTGTACAAGAACCCTGAACGTATCTTAGTCTAGCAAATAAGGCTTACTTTGAAAATCTTACCTCCATCATTCATTACAATAAACCATTATTTAAAAAACAATTGTAGAATTATGAGAAACAGCATTATCACACTGTCCTTTATATCACTATTTCAAAAACATAGAAGAAACACACCAGATTTAATATTAATGACATGAATGAAGACTGTGGAAAATAATGAGCATATTAGATAAGTGAAAGAAGAGCTGAAGAAGCCTGTTTTCAGTGTCTGAGTTTCCTGTTTTGCCCCATTTTTTTAAAAAGGCTTGAGTTGGTGTTGAACACCTCATGAACACCCAAGTGTGTGTTTTGAAGATTTGGATGGATGAAAGAAATATTCTGTTCATAAAATTCAAGCCACACTGCTTAGAGAATTGGCTTTTTATACCCATGATTGTGTGACTGATGAGAACCATGGCTAACTGGTCATGGCCAGCAGGGGAAGGAAACAGAGATAATTGATGAGGAGTTGGAATAGTTGCATCTGTCAAGCCACTGACCTGTAAATCTGAGAAACTATTTCAAAATGGCCCAGAGGCACACACCACTTATGGCCCCGCTGAATTCTGTGAAGGGAATTTAAGTTCTTCTATACCTGCCCGAGCTCTTCATGGAATGGCTTCCCAGTCCCACCCAGGCCTGCTGCACTAACCCCCAATCCCCAAAGAATGTCTTGACCCCTCATTTCACTGGTGTTTACATTCAAACTTTGCATAGCTATAGTAGGACCCTGAGCATCTGCTATAGCCAGTTCATGCTCTGGGTCCTCTACTGATGTTTCCCACTCGTGAAACTGCAAGACTCTGTGTCCAGTGTCCTGGTCTTTAGAATGAGGTGAGTCTGGAGGGTCAGGAGCTTGTCATCATGCTTCCAGTTGCTTTGTAAAACCTTAGGAATTTGAATGGAGTAATTCTCTGTGGTCAACTGGTTGAGCAGAGAGGGAAAGAGCCTCAGATGATGCACTTGACATGGCTCAGGAAGTCCAGGGAAGGCTAAAACTGCTCATGGGGAAGAGGGCTCCTAAGACACAGGTCCAGAAAATTGGGGCCTAACCCCATGTGATGGAGATTAGAACCTACTTTTTCTTCTATTAGATGCAGAGTCTCTGGTTTGATTCCTAGATCCTTGATCCATTTTGAGTTAACTTTTGTGCATGGTGAGAGATAGGGATTCAATTTCATTTTGTTGCATATGGATTTCCAGTTTTCCCAGTTTCCTTAATAAGACACCTATAGCACAAGAATTAAAACCAAGAATCAACAAATGGGATAAATTCAAACTAAAAGTTTTTTCTCAGCAAGAGAAATA
>NW_026007699.1:40565-46051 GCF_001458135.2 Marmota marmota marmota
TATACTAAAATTAAAAATATGGATACTCCACGACCCATGAATTCCATATCTAGGTGTAGACCCAACAGAAATATGTAAGTATGTTCTCAAAAAGACAAGTCCAAGAATGTTCCCAGAAACCATTTCATAATATTTTCAGTCTGAATACAACTCTAATATCTACTAAAAGAGACATGTACATTCTGTATATATTCACAAAATAATGTGATATTAATTTGAATGGGAAAACCAAACTAATAAATGACATGTACACATGTAATGTTGAAAATGAGAGCAGACACAAAAATAACATCCTGCAGGATTCCCATTTGTGTAAAGTTTAAAAATGGGGAATACTAATTGAGGCATAAAAAACCAGTGGTGGTTTGGGGATTAAGATTAGAAGGTAGGGGTTGATTTCTACACTCTTTCATACTTATATTTTTTAGAAGTTTAAAAATTTTTACAGTAGATCCATGTGTATTGATATAGAAAGATATCCAAGTTATGCTGCTAAGTTGAGTAAAACGGTTGCTGAAGGGTATGTAAAGAAAGAGTCCATATGTGTAAAAAAAGGCATATATGTGTTTGTATAAATATATACACCTGTGAATACACACATATACAAGAAAAGAGATTGTGAAATTATATGTAAAGAAAATATAACCTCACTTATATTGATTTATATGAAGAAGCACACATACCTCAGGGTAGTAAAAGTTGAGTTTTCTCTCGTCTTGTCGAGTGGGTTTCTAGGAAGTGGCAGGCCTCTGCATCCAAGCTGATCTTAATAGGAGACTCTGCCCACCAGAGTTCCAGAGACTGCAGAAGCTCACCACCGATTTTCTTTCACAGAGTTCCCGGCTTGGCTTCTGAATTCCAAAGAGGAAAACTACCTAGAAACATCCCCCACCACCTCTCTCTCCAGTTGAGAGCGCCCAGCTAGCGGTATATATACCTCTTGGGTTAACGCTATTGGTTCACATTTATGCTGCTAATAAGGGTTTGGAAAAAGTAGCAACCCTATTGGTTCAAATTTATGAATTGCTCCTGCCACCACGCCCCCTGAGGGGAAAATGGAAGTGAGGGCAGAGCTCTTGCGCTTTACCAATAGCGTTGTGTGTGTGGGGGGGGGGACCGCTGCACCAGAGCTCAGGAGCCAATGCGGCATTGTTGCATCCGGAGTGCTGGAGACAATTTGTTCCTCACTGCCTCCAGAAAGTAGTAGCCGCCACTGCTACCACCACCACAGCACAGGCGCTGGAGCGCAGGAGCCATGGTAGCCTCCAGAGCACAAGAGATGCAGGATCCTAGGAACCTCTGCTACCCTGCGAGCATAAGCCAAAGCCGCAGCTGCTGCGATTTCAGGGTGCCAGAGAGCTGCTGCCACCACCGCCGCCATGCTCAGGAGCCAATGCCGCCACAGCCACCAGGTATGTCTACAATGCAGGACCCACCACAACCGCCTCCAGACCACAGGAGCCAGTACTGTTGCAGATGCAATGCAGGAGCTGGTGCCATTAAAGCTCAGAGACATCCACAGGGAGGGTGCAGTCTCCTTGGGTTGGGGGACAGCGGCTTCTGGAGAGGTACTGTTTGGCAAAGGGAGTCACCACATAAGAGGCAGGCTCACCCAGGGTGGGCATCTTCCTCTTCAGGGCTGGAGGTGTGGCCTGTGAGTTTTGGGATTGTGGGGCTGGAGGTAAGGAGATACTTCTGGTGTCTTTACCATGTGTGCAGGGGCGGATGCAGCATGAGTATCCTCCAGGTGGGGGTTATAACTTGAGGTGTCTGGGTGGAACCCCATTTAGTGGAGGAAGAGGTATGTGGGTCTCAGTGAGGAGATCTTAAAGGAAAGACAATCTCCTGGGGACTGGGAGGCCAGTTGGTGGGGGTCAATGTAAAAAGGGATGTCAAAGGGGGCCCAGCATTCAGCAAAGAGGATAGGTTCAGATTGGGGCCATAAAGATTTCCTCTCATGCCACAATATTCTCACTCCTTGGAGACAACTCTAGAAGTCAGGTGGTCCCAGTCACTAAAGGTTCTAGGATAAAGTGTGAGGACTGCTCCTTTGGCAAGTAGGGTCTCCTCGTCCCTTGCTTCCTATGACAGGAAGATGACAGAATTTGGCTGGCCCTCTGCCTTTTCATTTTCTCTTGGGTCAGCCTGGAGCTTAGTCTGGCATCTGGATTTATAGCCAACAACTTTTCAGGTCCCTGTAGAGGTTGGGAATGTTTACAATTGTGGAGACTAAGGATAGCATTTGCATGCCTGGAGTGGGAGAATGTGGGTGCACAAATATGACTCTTTATGCTTGAGGACATGTGGTTGGAATATGTGTATATGAGAATGTGCATCTGTCTGGAGATGTTCAAGTGTATATTTAGGTATCGTATGTATGTGTATCTGTGTTCATTAACTGTTTTTGTGACTCTGTATTTATGTGATGTGTGAATTAGTGGGAATGAATAAGGTTATGATTGTGTGTGTGCTTGTGTGGTGTGTGTGTATTACCCTTCCCTTTTCAGGGCCCCCATCATTCAGCCTGGCACAAAATTGCAGCTATGTTTGTATCTTGTGAGTTGTCAGCCCAAAGAAAAAGGTGAATACAAAATAAAGGAGATGGAATAGAGAAGTGAAAAAAAAGGAAGAGGGCAGAGTGTTGGGGAAAGGTGTGAACAGAAAGGGCCAGAGTATGCAGGGGAATCAGGGGCATGGGAAGAGGCCTCTTCCCAGCCCTGAGTGCTTCCATTTGGGCAGGTGCTGCAGCCACTTCCCAGAGGCAGCATATGATATTGGGCCAAAGCTGCCTGCTCTCAGAGCCCTCTTGGAGCTGGGAGTGCACACCTAGGGGCAAACTGGTGACATCCTGGATCCTGAGTTCTTCATTGATTTGCAAAAGTGGCAACAGCAGTGCTTCTGGAAAGACAGGCAATGAACAGAGGCATGGCTCTGGGCAGGGACTCAAGAACCTAAGGACAGTGGCTAACTGAACACTACCAAGAGATGGTGGACCACATGATCACAGTATTTTGGAGAGGCAGGAAGGACCAGCGTGCAAAGGCTACCTGGAGCTCAGCTGCCTGGTAAAGACTGCACTCACCACCTGATGCTCAGTCAAGCAAGAGGCAGTAGTGGATGACATTTTTCTTGGCTTAGCTCCTTGCTAAAGGAGGAAAATATTTTATGCACTAGTAGGAAATGTTTTGCTAGAGGAGTTAAAAGAAGGAATTGTGGAGGGAACAAAAGAGATTGTTCTGTCAATTTGGGCCTGGGGTGGAGTTGAATCTGAGAAGGCAGTCTGCTGTGGAGTTGCAGCTCCTGGACTGAGGGTGGGAAATGCCAAGGTGCCAACCAATGGGATATTCCTGTAATGGGATGTGACTATGATGAGAGGTGGCTAGGAAAGAGCCAGGGTCTCCCTACCCAGATTACTTACTCTTGGATTTTTTTTCTTCCTTTGATGCTGGATCCAAGACACCAAGTGTCAGGGCTGGCAGAGTTTTTAGGCTCTGTGTGTGAGTGTGTGTTCTCATGCCCAGACTTGTGAGCACAGTATGGGTGGGACCTTCATTTGATTTCGTAAGGTCTTTAGGAGAGCATTCACACCAACCTTCTAGAGGAGCCACTTGCTTGAATGACACTTAGGGGATCCAAGAGGTAAATGTTGGTCTTAGAGTAGTGTATGTGAAGGTCCTTAGCCAGGATGTGCTTTTTTACTCACCCAGTCTATACTTGGTTAGCGGTGGCTGCTGAGTTGCAATGGAACCCCTCTCTGAAACCCTCTCCAGGCAGGCTCCTTACAGCAAGACTAAGTTGTGCTTGTTTTAAATGGCTGACCCTTGGAGGAGGAAAACTCACTGGAGCAGATTTCACTTGTCTGCTTGGCTGGGTGCATGTTGCAGTTGTGATATTGATCTTGATCTGCATGCTCATGCATGTGGGTGGCTCTTCTTGAATGCAGGTTGGAAATGAAGAGAAAGCAGGAGTTTGGGTATTGCATGCATATGGACAAATATCAAGCATGAAAACCTTCATTTGTGTACAAGTGTTATATGAACTTGTTGGAAATCTGTGAGGATATGTGCCCCCTACCCTATGCTGTGGATATTGTTTGAAATGTGAACAAACAGACCTCCTTGGGAGGGAAATGTATTCATTAGAGCAATTGTGTTTATAAGGACCCTGATTATTTCACTGTGTGCTTTGCATAGACCTTTCCGTTCTCCCTTGGCTTCTGATTTCCAACAAAACTAATAACCTATGCCCCATTTTTGCATTTTTCAGGGTTATTATTTGAAAAGAAGTAAGCATCCTTCATAATTATGTAGTACAAATAATTATGTATTGTGACATCATTATATTCCATGAACTATTCATCACTATTTCCTGTGTTTGAAACATTGTCCATGTATTTGCTTTAGAGAGAGATCATGCATGAGTATGTACTTCTCAGAAGGGGGAATGAGAAACCTAAAACAGATACATACATGTAGACAGAATTGTCATGGCCACCTATAAAAGAAATTATTAATTTCTGTTTCAAATAAATTGAAATAGACACAGTGTGAGTGCACCCTCATGTAATGGAACCCAGTATTGCAGGTGCATATGGACATGGAACATACCTTCTGCTTAAGAGTGTGTTCCAACTCCTGTGGTTCCCAGCCCATGATTCCAACACTAAATAGCCTGTCCTTGGGTTTTCTTTACATGGTTTTCTCAATTAGCTGAATATGTAATTAGTTATTGTACTTTTTATAATTAGTGATTATGGAGGTACAAGGCGAACTATTTTTGAAGGAGTTTCCATATGGAGATATAACTTTAGCTTACATTACTAACTGAAAAATAATGATGTTGTAGTCTAATTTAGATGGTTTCTGTAGGCTGGATCCTACGAGATTGAATATAACATGAAAATAGTGAAGATGAAATTCTGGGTTTTTTTCAGTAATGGTGAATATGGAATTCTGGGATGAAGAGTAGACTTAAAAAGTATGGCACAGAAAATTGCTGTGACACCAAAGTGTAATTTGGGAAAAGGAATATGTGGAATTAAGATTTAGAGAAAGCAGAACTGTTATCATAATTAGAGTTTTGTATTAAGTCCACATTAATACTTATTTTCAAAATTTTGTTTTAAAGTTTAGAGAAATGTATGAATATGTATTATCCTCTGTAGGGCATGATGTAAGGTGGGGCATGTTGCATCAGAAAAGAGGAAACTTAACTTGCTGGCTGCTACCCGCTTCCCAGTCCTGGGGCCACATGTGGCTAAGAAAGCACCTAGCGATTAGCCAGAAGGCATTGCGGTGGATTGTGATGAAGAATGAGACCTCCTCTAGAATAGGCTCAGAACCCTTCCGCCCTCAAGGACAGCTCCTGTCTCCCATTACTGCCTGTAGGATGGGTGTAAATGTGAATTCTCCTCACCCTGCTGACCTTTATCCTGATTGGCTCCTGTACATTATATTAGCTGTGTGTGTTTTCTCAATAAACAAGAT
>NW_026007699.1:49561-58083 GCF_001458135.2 Marmota marmota marmota
TTCAGTTTCATTTTGTTGCATATGGATTTCCAGGTTTCCCAGCATCATTTGCGGAAGAGGCTATCTTTTTGCCAATGAATGTTTTTGGCACCTTTGTCTAGTATAAGATAATTGTAATTTAGTGGGTTAGTCTCTGTTTCCTCTATTCTGTACCATTGGTCTACCAGTCTGATTTGGTGCCAATACCATGCTATTTTTTTGTTACTATTGCTCTGTAGTATAGTTTAAGTTCTGGTATAGTGATGCCACTTGTCACTCTTCCTGTTAAAGATTGCTTTAGCTATTCTGGATCTCTTATTTTTCCACATGAATTTCTTGATTGCTTTTTATATTTCTATGAGGAATAGCATTGGGATTTTCATCAGAATTGCATTAAATTTTTATAGTGCTTTCGGTAGTATGGCCATTTTGATAATATTTATTCTGCCTATCCAAGTGCAAGGTAGATTATTCCATCATTTGAGTTCTTCTTTGATTTCTTTCTCTAGGGTTCTTTAGTTTTCATTGTATAGATTTTTCACCTCTTTCGTTGATTCCCAAGTACTTTTTGAGGTTATTGTAAATGGGGTAGTTTTTCTCATTTCTTTCTCAGAGGATTTGTCACTGACATACAGAAATGCCTTTGATTTATGGGTGTTGATTTTGTATCCTGCTCCTGTGCTGAATTTATTTACTAGTTGTAGAAGTTTTCTGGTGGAGCTTTTTGGGTCTTCTAGGTATAGAATCATATCATCAGCAAATAGTGCTAATTTAAGTTCTTCATTTCCTATACATATGCCTTTAATTTTTTTCATCTGTCTAATTGCTCTGGTCAGTGTTTCAAAAACTATATTGAATAGAAGTAGTGAAAGAGGGCATCTTGTCTTGTTCTAGTTCTAAAACTTACTTTTGTTTGAAGGTGTCACATTTCAATCTGCCAGGATGTAAAGTGTGACAAATGTTCCTCTATATTCATTTTGTCTTCTATTTACAGAGGTTGATTATTCCAATAAAGGAATAGAGTTTGGATAAAATATAACATGTACATTTTATGGATGTTTTCATATTAAGATGCTAATAACTTGCTTCTCCTTTTTGTCTCATTAACACCTGTGAGACTGCAAATAGTACAGTATGGAAAAGTCTACAAATAAAGAGAAACAATTATATATTGTTATACTACATCTTCATTATGTTTAGAATGTTCAAAGTTTAATTCTTCCAAGTCATTATTCTGTCTTATGTTGGCCAATTTCTTGGTAATTTAATCCTTTAGTGAATACATAAAGTTTGAGGAGGAAATTTTATTCCTTGATTGAGTAGCAGAAAAATCTGTGGATGTTATTGAGATGCACTGGAAAATCTCACATACAGGTAGAGAAGAAGGGCAAAAAAGGAGAGATTTCCAGTTAGATGATTCAGTGTAGCTGAAAACATACCAGTCAGAAATACTGTTATAAACTTGATTCAGATTTGATACATCACATTGAATACATACTTACCATCACAGTACCATATCTTTGTAGTAGGAAATACAGGGGTATGTGTCAACAAATGTGTATACTTGCACCCAACTCTGTAATAAAATGATTCCATGATAAAAAAAGAATGAGGGAGTAAATGAAAATTAATGTATAGACTACTAGTGGATCATCAATAAGAGCTACAAAGCTTTTCTTTTCAAATCTTTCTTTTCTTTGTTTCATACATTTGGTGCCAAATGTAAGATACCTGGAAAAGGATGGAATGCTTTAAAGATTTAAAGAGTTAAAAGGGTAGGTTTGGTGGATACTGTTGTATCTATTAACTTTATAGAAAGACAAATGTTAATCTGTATAGAGATTTGCAGAAATTCAAATTATAAGTATTATTTTTTGTTGAGGTCTAACTAGATAAATAAAATTTGAATAAGATATTGAAGGAAGTCAGGGCGGTCACAAGGAAACAGCATTGAGACTGAATTTAGAAAACTTTGTATATTTTAAATAATATATCTTTAGACCATAGAGTGAGAGGTATAAGAAATAACTAGGGATAAAATTTTGAATATTTTTAATACGTTACTGAATATGCTGTAGTTATTTCTTAAAATGTTTAAACTCTTCAGAATTTAATGCTATTGAGAGGAAAGATCAAATTTTCTACTTTGAAAGAATACATTGATTAAATTAGAATACTAAATTAAACAATAGAGAAGAAGTTATAAAAACAGATGTTGGAAATCTAAACAAAGGCTTATTTTTAATTTGCCAATTGAGATTCACTCTTCACCCTTTTGTGTCCTGATCTTACCCTGGAAGACTGAGCTAAATAGATTGCACTCTGCTACCCTCTGATTTTCATTTGGATTATAGTCTCAGAAGTGGCAGAAGATTGTATGATAGGCATCAAGTAAGCTGATTGGAACTATTTATATAGCCTATTCCTTCTATGCCATTCTTTTTTCCAAAGACTGTGTCTCTTGTCAAGTTGCCTCTCTTAACAAGTAATCTCTCTGGTTCCTCTTTCTTACTTTCCTCCTGAAGGCTGGAATATGGTAATGGTGACTCCACCACTGAAAGTCCAGGGCTATTTCATTGTCCCTGTCAATTTCTTTAAATCCTGACCTTCCTTAAACTTTCTCAAATTTAAAAATTGAGTGAACCATCTGTTTCTTCTGGCATGCTGATCCATCCTAAGGCTAAGATGAGAGACTAAGTCCAAGAGGGATCTAAGAGCCAGCACTGACAAAACTTAGTTATTGAATATGGGGAGCAAAATAAATGTATAATTTCTTGGTTATTGTCAAGTTTCTGACCTAATTGACAAAATGAATTGTTTTTAATAGATCAAAGGTTAATTATAGAATGCATAGAAAGTTCAAGTGTTAAAAATGAGTTCAACTTTCAAGCAACTCTTTGGTGCTGAAATGGCCTCCATATACCTATATATAGAAGAAACGGTAGACCTTTGAAACTTACAAAGTGTCTAGTGTAAAAGGTTTTCACAGAGTTAGAATGAAGAATAAAATTTAGGTGAGCAGAAATATTTCCCATGGCAATATGTAGAACATAGTGCTTGAAAATACTGAACTCACTAATAGATGCTACACCATAAAGTAAAGACCTTGGTTATTAGGTCTTAGTACTAGGTTTGACTAATCTGTCATGTTAGAAAAATTAGTCATTAATAATCTCAATATAGCCTTATATATCAAATAGTATCCCACAGGCAGTTATTAATATGGTATTGTTTGTATGGAATTACTTTCTACAGTGTAGTAAATTTTTAAAAAATGTTCTTTTTCTTCTCTTCATATTGAAGAAGAATTGCAACTGATTTATGTGTGCATATGGGTATGTGTGTTGACATGTGGTGTTGAGATTTGAACCCAGAGCTTCATGTACGCAAGACAAGTACTCTACCACTGAGTTAATCCTCAATTTCTTCATCTGATTTTTAAAAATTTATCTATCTATCTATCTATCTATCTATCTATCTATCTATCCTTGGTACTAGGGAATAAACACAGGGGTGCTTAACCACTGAGCAATATCCCCAACAATTTTTATTTTTATTTTTTTATTTTGAGACAAGGTACCACTAAGTTGCTTATATGCTGAGGCTGGACTTAAACTTGTTATCCTCCTGTCTCAGCCCCTCAAGCCACTGGGATTGTAGGTGTGTGCCACTGCACCTAGCTTGCATCTGGTTTTAAACAAACTTTATTATATAAGGCTACATTGTAGTAGTGCAAAAAACATACACACAAACTACAATGGAAACTAAAATAAAACACTATAATTAAATATTAAGAATCTAATATTCAATGATTGAGATGACACAGACTTTAATTTCTAAATTAACACCAGAAAAATAGGAGTTGTTATTCTCTTCTTTAAATAAATACATGTCATACTTAGTAAGATTCTACAAAGTATTAAAAATTCTACAAAATTTAAAAATCTGAGGATTTTTAAAGTAAATGAAAAACAGTAAAAAACCTGCATTCTCTCATATTTGTAGGAACTGATATATTTTTACTAGATTGATTTTATTTTGGCTTTTTGATTGACTGTTTTCCTTTTATAGATCAATGTTGAAATATTACAATATGCCAGTCTTCCTAAACATTTTAAATGTACAATGACTCAGGTGGAATAAAAATGTATTTCTTACTTACCTAATATCTAAAATAGGTATTCATAAAGTGAGAGGATACGTTTCAAAATATGACATAAGAACCCATTTACTTTCAATCTTGTAACTGTATCTCCATGTACCTTTCAAGTTTTCTTTGCTGGTCTGTATCAAGGAGGCAGCAAAGTCAGAAGCAAATAGGGTCACTGTGAGAATATTGCATTGACCAAAACAGGCATAATTGCCTCTTTAAGAGAACTTAGTCAATGAAGTATTCCTGTCATCCCAGCTACTCAGGAGGCCAGGGCAACAGAATCACTTGTTCAAAGACAGCTGTACAGCTTCCCCAAAACCTGCTTCAAAATAAATATAAATAAATAAATAGCTTGGAGATGTAATCTAGTAGTGAAGTATTGACAGGCATGCCATATATCCTGAAATCAATTTCTAGGGCTGTGGGGGAAAAAAGCAAAGATCTCTTTAGAGACTTGTTATTTAACAATTTTTCTGGACAGGAGAGGAATGAAATTAGCTCAAGAAATGCCTACTACAGGCTTTGGGGGAAGTTCACAGTGTTTCTCATTCACCTGTTTTCTTGCATCTTCTGCTCATGTACTAGTTCAGTGTAAAAAATCATGTTGTGCTCTAGCATATATCCACATACATAGTTCAGCTACTTTGGCTTCCACAAATTCATAGTAGAACAAACGAAATAAAACTAAATCACCAATACACAGTTTTGAGTGGATGGTATTCTTGGCTGAATACTTCAGGAATTTTCTGAAAATTTCTTTAGTGGAAATCATTAGCCATATTTTTTTCCTATTTGTTCTTCCCCATTCTCAACATCACAAAGTATTTTATAAACAAAGGCAGTCATCATCTTGAAAGAATTCTTATTTAAGTTGCTTAGAATTTAGCATTCTTCTCCATTGTATACGACTTCATACACAGAGATGCACATGTACAATTTTGCAGGCATTTTTGGACATTTAAATTCTGAGCACTGAGGTGCTGGGGTTGTGGCTCAGTGGTGGAGTGCTCGCCTAGAACACTGGGTTCGATGAGGCACTGGGTTCGATCATCAGCACCACATGAAAATTAAATAAAAATATTGTGTCCACGTATAACTCAAAAATATTTTTTTAAAAAATAAATAATAAATAAATAAATAAATTGTGAGCACTGAGCTAAGACTTGGAGATATAAAGATACAAAAGACATAACAGCTATGTTCGGCATCTACCGGGGAAAGAAAACACATAGGTAGAAACTTTAGTTTAAATTATGAATGTTTATAGGTGTTCTAAGAATGCCAAGGGAAACCATATACTAAGAGAGATTCCCTGAGATATCAAGGAGAAGAAGTTTTCCTAGCTTAAGGAGTGACAGAAGTGAAGCATTAAAATGCACCTTGTATGTTGAAAGGGCCTTGATTCACTGAGTAGCTTGGCTGAGATGAGACTCTAAAGTCCATTATAAAACAAATGGTACTGGAGCCTTGGAGAAATTAAGAGCTGGATAGATGCACCTTCAAGCTGACTGTTCACCCACTCCCCCTCTTGTTCACACTCCAAAGACATGTGCATGTGTATATGTGATGTGCACTGTCACACATGCACACACACACACACACACGCACATAATCTTGGTGCCTCCAGAAATTAGAAAGCCCAAGCAGAATCTGTCTCTGCTGTGATGCTGCCCTTCCAGGCTCCCTTGTCATTCCTTGTCTTAATACAGTTGTGTCCATAACCCAGAGAACCTAGTGCTAACCGTGTGTATCAAGAGTTTTGGTACTATACATCTGCTGAGCTTCTGGCCACATCAGAGTATTTCACAGCACATAATAATCTGGATCTGTGGGGGTAGCCTGAGGAGGGCTGACCCATGTCATTGAATGCTTAGGAAATGGCTCTTCTAGAGAACTGACAAAGGATGTCTTATTCAGCTGCAAGAGCTGCAGGAATGGGCACAACTACTCACCTGGTTGCTGATGGCCTAGAACTAGTGCTGGGGTCTTTCTTGTAGTTCAGGACCACTAAGATACCCTCCCTTCAACTTCTTAATAAACACAGAGAAAAGTGTACAGCTATCAGGTGAGCTGAGAAGGCTCAAACAGATGTACCATGGCTTGGCTGCAGCTGCCTACAGCCACCCATGATATGGCTTGCTCCTCAGCCTCCTCATAAAAGAAATGGAAATGATGGAGATAGAGGCTGTTGATTGCACATGTTAGCCTGCTGTAGCACCAGAGCCAGCCATATACAGACATAGTGAGCAGTGGAGCAAGAATATTTCCTTTCTAGTACTCATACTAGTCCTGAAGGCAGTAGGGGAGTAATTGGCAGCACACACTGACTAGTCCTCAGTCTTCTTAAAATTGGACATGGCGGCAGACAGACACTATACCAGGCCTTCATTTTCACCACCATGCCTCCCCAGCTCTTGGGATTGGCTGACCCTTCAGAGGTTGAAGATAGCAGAGAAGGCAAATAAATCCCAGGGGAGTCCCTTTAGATTTGTGTTCATGGAAGGGGCAGGAAATGTGGTTGTACCACCCTCTGAGAAACCTGTGGTAGAATCCAGACTTGGTTCTTCAATGCCAGTCCAGGAAGAATTGATAGAAGACCCTCTATCGTACCATGTAAAAGTCCATACACTGCCTATGTGTATCAGTCAAGATTCTCTAGAGGTGCAAAATCCACAGGATACATTTAGGAATAGGAAATGATTCATTATAAAGCATTGGTTCATAACAATAGGAGATTGGCAAGTCCAGGTCTGCAGTGTAGGAGTGCAGGCTCCAGTCCCAGGAGAACTCACAGTACAGGTCATACCAACAGGCAGCCTGATGGATAATTCTTGCTCAGGGAAGCCACGTGTTTTCCTCTAGGCCTTTATCTGATTGAATGAGACTCACCCCCATTAGGGAGTACAATCAACTTACTCAGAGTTCACATACTTAAATGCTACTCTCATCAAGAAGCATAAGATGATGCATACAATTACCCATCACAATGTGGTGATTAAGGATTCAGTAGAGAAAAGATCATCCTGGCTTCCATCAACTCTCAGGGCTGATGTTGGAGAAGAGCAGGAAAGGGTGAAGGGCCATGCTGAGTATTATGGGGATGTTGAAAAGAGAAATAGCCTTTGAGGTCACAGGCATGTCTTATGTTAAGTTTACACCTTGCACTAAAGTGGGTGGACACAGCAGTGCTCTCTCCGTTTTGCCACATGTCCCAATAGCATACTCATGAGCCACATTGTGAGGGTACCTTGATATTTTTATCCCTTTAAAAGGTGTTTCTACTGCAATGTTTTAACTTAATCATTCATTTTAAACATATTATAAAACTTTTGTTTTACTGATGCTGATTTTTCTCAAGATAATTTTTAATAATGCCTTTCATTTTTAAAGTGCGCTGATCAATGCCTTGCTCACCGGGGAAGGTAAGCTTCACTCACTTATGAAGGGTTGAATGGCTCTGTAGCTGCATGTATGGCCTCGGCTAATTTGCTACCCATCATTTTTAGGACAAGGATTTAAGAATATTTGTGTGATGATGGACAGAATCCTAGCATTTGTCATCCTTATAGTCACAAGTGCTACTCACAGGGAAACACAATAACCATCATATGCACTCACAAGGAAAATAATAACTGATATTATGATCTATAAAAACTTATTACCCATCAATAATTTTATAATCATCAACACGGTTGCTTACAGTGACCAGGCTAGATGCTATTATGTGTCCAATCCATAAAATTACATCTCCTAGATTTTAGAACATGATTGAAATACTATTCTTTCCATCCTATTATTGTGATCAGTTGCCTAAGCTCCCTAGGGGGGCCATAACCTCCACTGTGAACTAGATTCCACTTAGGAACATCATTTTTGCATCATCTTCTTCTCTCCTGAGTCAATATCACCCTTTGCTAATGGAAATGGGATGATCCCTACTAGAATAACATTTCTCTGTGAAGCTTTTTCTGTTTTTTTTTTTTGTTGTTGTTGTTGTTCAACCAATTTATTCCTTCGTCCATTTAATTGGAAAACTCCTTAAAAATATTGTCTACACCTAAAATCTATAGTTGTTCATCTACTTTTATCAGTTCTACCTGATGAAGTTATATTATAATCTGCATGACTTCACCAAATTTTTTATTAATGTCAAAAAGGTAAAACCACAAAGCCAGTTCTGAATTTGCATTATTTGACCCCCATAACATTTTTTAACAATTGTAAATAATTTCCCCTCTTTCTTGGAGCATTTCTTCTCTTGGGTTCTGGAATTATATCACTTTCCATTGTTTCTCTACTGACATACCTGACGCATCTGATTTCCCTGACATGCACAGTTATTCTCTGGATGGCTTCTGTTCTCCAGCCCTGTGTGTGAATATATATATAT
>NW_026007699.1:60012-85408 GCF_001458135.2 Marmota marmota marmota
TATATATATATATATATATATATATATATATATATATATATACTAATATATACACCCATACACAAACAAACACAGACTTCTTTTTTTAGAAAACTACTAGTAATAGATTGTTACTCTTTAATATAGTATATCCAGTTTCCTTAAAGATGTCTTTAAGATGAAAGGATTACTTTGGTATAAATGTAAAGTCATCCTGCTTTTAAACCCCATACCTACCTCTTAATAATTATCCTTTTGAGAACAAATCTGGATTCGTTAACCTCATTTGTTTTCTCCCAGCTGTAAAATGATATAACAAGCCACACTGTGGAGACATAAGGACTGAATGTGATTACACATGTTTTAAAAGTGCTCAGTAAATGGATTACAAATCATCAGTTAGCAAAAGATATTATTTTAAAATAGAAGTCTTCCAAACCTAAGCTACCTTTCATAGTTAAGGAAACTATATGATGTATGGTTAGGTTAATCCTTTGCCATGAAGAAGTGTTCTTTCTTGAACAAACCCAACTTAGAAACAAAATCTAGTCACTGTTGAGAGGAAGTGAGTGGATGGCATGAGATAATGGGAGGTAGGTGGATGCTGAACAACAACAATGCTAAGAGAAGCACTTCAGCATTGTGTATTAGACACTGCTTCAAATGGTTTGAATATATTATCTCATTTAATATTTGTAATCATCTTATACAATACGTTCTCTATAATATCACCCCTATCATACCAATGAAGCAAGAAAAATGACCTGCCTACTACAATTACCCCAGACCCCAGATTTAAACTCAAATGAGAGACTCTGTTCTTCAACATTGAGACAAACTGTGAAGTCTACAATGATGTCTTAGTTATTTTATTATTATTATAATTATAAAATAATCATTGTAAGTCAGGACCAATACTTCAGTATGTATATGCCTGGAAGCTCCTCATATCCACAAATGGAATAACAATATACATTGTCTAATGTGTTGTTCTTTGAGAAAAGAATGTATTATATGTGACTTTTGGTGATCTCTGTTTGCCACTTAAGAGAAAAAAGACAATGTGCTTGAAAAAATCCTATTGACAAAGAAGTGATGCACATATTTCAATCTGATCTGTAAATAAATATATTTACTAAAGTTATACTGAACTAATGAAGTCATCTTCACCTGGGCCAAATTTTTAAAATTTCTTCTTAGGTAGTTCTACCAAATATTTTGTATAATTATAATTTTGTTTGATTCTAAGCTGATGATTTTACACAATTTTAATAATACAGAAATAGTTTCATTTAGAGAATTGAAGGAAAATGACTTCTATAGTTAAGGAATTAAAATTTGGATGATGAATACTAAAACACAAAGCAAAAGGGAATATATACTTTGACTCTTATGTGCTAAATAGCAATAAGTCTTGCAATCACTATAGAGATTTCTTTAAAAACTAGGAGTAGAACACCATATCACCCAGCTCTCTCACTCCTCAGTATATTTCCAAAGGATTTAATATCAGCAAAATACACTGATACAACCACATCAATATTTATAGCAGCACAATTTACAATAGCCAAACTATAGAGCCAACCTAGGTGACCATCAACAGATGAACATATAAGAAAATATGTTATATATATACATAAAATATTGCTCAGCCATAAAGAAGAATTACTTTGTGAAATTTTCTGTTAAATACATGAAACTGCCATCCTAAGTGAAATAAACCAGTCCCAAAAAGTCAAAGTATGTATAATCTTTTCTCTGATATGAGGAAATTAATTAAAAATTGGAGGGAGGGTTCTGGATTAAAAACATAAAAGAGAGAAATGGGGGCAGAAAAAGGAAGAGATAATTTCACTGAAATAGAAGGATCAGTAGAGTAGATGACTAGGATTGAGAAGGAGGTAGAAGGGACAGGAAAAGGGAAAAAACACTGAATGTGACTAAACACTGAATATGTGCATGAATGTGGTATGGTAAGTCTTGTCATTGGGGATACCCACAGGACACTGACTAAAAAGAAAATAGTAAACTATAGGTTGATTGATGAGGGATTAGTGGAGTGGAGGAAGAAAGCTGTGAGTGGCAGGTATGGTGGGCCGAGTGCTGGGGGCTGAATTTGAGTGCACTGTGTTCCATGCTTTTGTGATTATATCAGGGTATACCCTGGTGTTTATGTATAACTAAAAATAACAAGTTAAAAATGCTTTGGTGGAATGTCCATAAGGATCATTTCTGAGCTATACTTATGCCCAGGGAACTTAAAATAACCCAACCAGGAAACTCAAAAAGGAAAATTATTCATTGGGAGCAGAAAAAAATTTACTAACTTCCATTGTTTTATTTTTCATCTCTGAAATTAAACACTTCAGTAGATTTTAGGGTTTTGTTGTTGTTGTTTGTTTGTTCTGTGGGTTCTTTTTTTTTTCTTTTGGTACTAGGGATTGAAGCCAGTGGCACTTACCACTGTCATATTCTCAGCACTTTTTCACATTTTATTTAGAGATGGTCTGAGTTGCTTAGGGCCTTGCTGAATTGCTGAAGCTGGCGTTGAGATTTAAATCCTCCTGCCTCAGACTCCTGAGCCACTTGGCATTACAGGCATCTGCCACCATGTCTGGCACTTTGGTAGTTTTTACCACAAGCTTTGCTCATTGCCAAATCTTATCACCATCCCAGCATCATCTTCTCCATGCCTGACTGACTGATGGAAAAAAGGATGGCTTTCTCACTTACAGTTTAAGCCACTGGATAATGAATGGTGCAATTTTCTCTCATGGGACATGTTGGAGAAAGTTTAGGTGTAATATGTTCAGGGAAGTTTAACCATAGACAGCTATAGAAAATTCACTGGACAATGTCCAGTAGACAGTTAGCTAAGTAAGTGTGCATTTTTTGAAAAAACATCTTGAATATAAGACTGAATTTTAGCTTCCAAATCTCAAAATAACTGAATGCCAAGAAGCATTGCTGAGCTGGAGACAGATCCAATACAAATGAGAAAACAACATTGGTATTGTTATGGGGCAACCACTCAGAAAACACACTAAATCTGAATTTGAAATGAATAAAAAGAATTTTATTTTATGTATTTTGCCAATTGCCAGTTTTACTTGGTCAGGGACTATTTCTGACAGAGCCCAATTTGGCTCTCTGAAAGAAAAGCTGCCTTGAGCTGTTTGTGGTCCAAATAATTAAGGAAGAAGACCTCATCCTATGGAATTTTGCAAATCACAAGGAAGTGGACTACGGGGCAGAGAAGGCAGCTAGCAGAGCAAATACAGACAACCATACAGAAAGTTATGTTAACAAATACTTACTGAGCATATGTTCCATGTCAGGAATTTCTCCTGGAATATTCTTAGCATTACCCCCAATGCCAAAGATTTAAATGCAAGTAGGGTATGGCCCCTACTTTCAGAAAATAAAAGAAGAATGGGGAAGTTTGTAGTAGGGACCTTGATACGGTGTTCAACATTGGAATTAGTTTCTACCTGGAGATGAATAAATCTCTTTAGAGGAAGTAAGAAAATGGAATATGAGCTCTACCTGAAAAGATGAAGGAGGCACTGGTATTCAATGGGGAATACAAAGGTTTTTCAAAGAGCAGAGTGAGCCATTTGCACCTGATCCTGATGTATTTGAAGATCCATGAATCCCAGTAAGGCCAGGATTGAGAAACATAGAACTTAGTTCTATGTTGGAAACATAGAACTTAGGCTGTAAGTGAAGAGGCTTGCATGCCATTCTCAAGAGTTTAGACTGTACCTATCAAATATCAAGTTTGTGTATTACAGAAATATAATAGGTATCAGCAATTTAGATTGTCACTCATTTTCCTCTGTGGGTATCAGTCCCTCCTGATGCTCAGTCATTTTGAATTGAATAAATCTGAATTACCTAGATGCATGTAGCCAAGTTTTTCAGTCCTGGCCACTTCAAGCACTACTTTCTCTGGTCTTGCTATTAAGGTGTATTATAAATCAAGTGTTTATGGATAATCAGCTATTTGGAACTCTCACATAATAGACATTTCATATCAATCATATTACTAAATTGATAGAATAAAGTTAAGAGAACCACAGTGAGAAACTAACAGAGAACCTGTAAATAAGAATCCATGAGGGTAGCAAGAGTGAAGCATGAACAGAAAGAGCCAAGGACATTTCTACACACTTTGATCCATTCAGGCCCAAAGCTGAAGACCCTTCTGGTATTCAGTACTTTGGTCCAATAAATTCTGTAAAAAACCAACAAACAGACAAAGTAAATGTACTTAGGTTTTTGCCATTTACAACCAAAATAGGAGTAACTATTTTTAAAAATCTTATGAAAATTGAAATAAGCAGTTTCATAATTTTTTAAAATAAATGAATCAAAAGCAAAAAGCCCCAAAGATGGGAGGACCTGCAGAAAAAATTAGAGCAGGTTATATAGATATAAAATTACCTCAATAGTTAAGTAACACTGGGAAATAAGGAAGAAGGGTCATTTCTTGGTAACTAATGGGTAAAGTGTCAGTTTTTACACTTTAGAGATTTTTGTACTTACTAGGAATTAATTTGTATGAGAAATATAAGTCTGGAATTCTGGAGAAAGATTAATCCAAAATGTTTAAATTTAGGATTTGCTAACATTTTTGAGAGTGAGTACTTGGGAGTGAATCAAATATGTGTGTGTCTTGGAAATCAAAGGTGGAAGATTTCCCAGAGAAAGAGATAAAGTTCACTGTGAAAGTATGCATAGAATTTAGAAAAGTGAGGGGCAGTGAAAGCCCCCTTTTTCTTCCATGTTAAACCCCATCAACGGTATTCTCAGGAATGGGAAATTAGGAGAATATTCATTATATATCAGTGGATCCTGAAAAGAAGAATGGTTAAAAAAATGAAACAAGTTGATACTAATCATAATTTCAGTAAAACTAGCAATGAAAAGTATACAACATCCGGAATGATACATAAAGGAGAACATTCTAGAATAGGTTTAAGAGATATTAAAAACACTGATTTTTTAAATGAAATTATGGAGGAAGTAGAGGGAAGCAAAGTGAGGAGGGAATACAACAAAAGAATAAAGGCACAGGAAAAAAAAGAACTTTTATATAGTTCTAATGGAGGGAGAAAACTTTGGGAATATATGGGAGACAATTTCACCTGGACTAATGACAAAGAGGAAAATGGTTTTTAGGCAAAAGGAGGAAAAAACATAATGCTACTGTTTTTACTTCCATGAAGCACAAGGCTAGGGGACATACTGAGAATAAAGCCCCATGAGAACTAATAGTTGAGAGTTCAGGTTTAAAATATACATTGTGAATAACAGAAAAAGGTCCAGATCAGCTATTCAGATATAAAGGGGCTTTTTGTTGTTGGCCTTGGCATATTTTTATTTTGTTGTTTTAATTTCACAAATGTAAGTAAATTTGCAGAGAAGGTAGATCCCTAATTGTAGTCTATCTTTACAACCTGCCTGTGAGCTTCCTGGTGTAGAATCTGAGAAACAAAGTGATAAGTGGTATCCAAGTCTCCACTGACTGCGTAATTATGATGAAAAGATCAATAAATAAATGAAGACTGGTGGTTTAAAAACATGGCACAGTAAATGACAGGATGGGTACAAGATTCTAGCTTAATATTTTGCAATATCAAAATCTCAATGAACTGGGATAACAGGTTCATTAAAGGACTGGGTTAGCTAGAAGGTAATCAGAGAAATGGATCAAGTATACTACCAAGGTTTACTTTAAAAAAACATTTATTTTAAATGATGTTGCATGTATGGATAGATAATACTGAAAAAAAATGTATACTATTATTCATGTTACAGAAAACTCAAATATAATAGGTCTCAAATTCCTTGGCATGAAGTGCAGACAACAGTAGGGAGCCCAGGGCAGGGGTAGTGTTCTGAAAATAGATATTGAATTAGTAACTTGGATATTAGGAGGGAATTTATAAGTTGGGATATAAAAAAATGAAGAAAATGGGCTGAAATAAAATTAGGCCACACTCATAAGAACCTGTATTTAAAAGATTTCTACCACATATTCACAGAATTAAGTTTACAGGCCACTAATATATTCTCAACATAAAATGAGGAGTGTGTCATTTTTTAATATTGTCTTGAGCAAAACTTCTGTGTTATTAGTTCCCACAAATTATTGTTTAATTAATCACTCCAAACAAATTATTTGTAAAGCTAAGCTTAATTTAGTTCAATGTTACTCTTTCTCTGTTGACCATGCTCAAATAGTGTATTTTATATTGCAGTACTATGGCATCTTCCAGGAAGCTAGAAGCTAAAATGTGTGAAAATTAAGTGGCTATGATTCCCTAACTTTGGCAACATCCTTAACATCAGGGAAAATATTCAACTCTTGCTTTCTGAGTCTGGATTATTTCTTAGAATGCTCTTCCAGTGTTGGTTCTGGCTTGCCTGGAGTGGAAAGGGTGGTGGTGGGCCATGGAGCCTAGCCTGTTATGCAGGTGCAGGCCAGGGCCCAGGGGAGTTGGGTACACTGACCTGTCTCTGCCGCCATGCCCCTTGTGAGCAAAACTGAAGTGATATCTGAGCCAAAGTTTCGGGTTCAAGTGGTAACCAATAGCATGTGTACTTTTCCAAACCATCATTAGCATAAATTTGGACCAGTTGCATTGCTACATTTTCCAAACCCTGATTAGCATGCATGTGGACCAATAGCATTGACCCAAGGATTATAAAATCCTAGCAGAATAAGCTCTAGTGACAAACTATTGTGGAGTTTTCAAAGTTTCCTGTCATTTGGATTCAGAACACTGGAACCCTGCAAAAGAGAATTGGCTTCATGCTTCTGTGATCTGCTGGAATTAAGATCTGCTTGGCTGCAGAAGCTTGCCTCTTGCATGGAACCTACCCACCCACCAGTACAAGCAAGAATCTCTTTGGACTAAAGGGTCTTCATAGTGAAGTGTGTGTACTTTTTCATATATATGAATGCAGATGAGATTTGTTGCTATGGAAGGTTAAATAATGAAGTTTTAAAAGTGATGCCAGAATCCACTTTTCATTGAATACCAAATAATTATTTAGTAGAGGTTAGGATAGGTTGCATGCTTGAGACTAAAATGATAGATTCATTGTATTGGTGTTCTCTTTTATCTTATTTGAAAGGGCCATATCATTAACATGATGTAACAAATTCATGATTTGTTCTAAGAGCAAAAGGAAATGAACATTTTTTTGAACATTGTCACCACAATTTTTATGGGGATTCTTGAAAATATTTTATATCTATAAAAATTACAGTGACAGTGTTCAGAAAATATTCTAAAAAATTATGTGGAACCACAAAATTTTAAATATTTGAAGCAATCTTGAGGAGAACAAACAAAAAACCAATCAATAAGTATTACAACAGTCTCACATCTATTGATGAACACTTTGCTTATTTGCTCTTGCCCACAGTCCCACTCTTTTTATTTTTTTCTTCCTTTATTTTGCCTTCCTGAAATATGTTGATAGATTTGGTGAGATTGGGCTTCTTTACTTGTTACTAATCTTAGAGAAAGATGTTTAACTTTTCCCTATTTGAGCATTATGTTAGCTTGATAGTAGCAAATATAGTCTTTATTGAGTTTCATTCATTGTATACCTAGTTTGGGGAGGTTAATTTTTAAACCAAGAAAAGATGTTTAATATTGTTGAATGCCTTTTGTGTATCTATGGATGTGATCATAATGATTTATATATTTCATTTTTCTTATGTTATGCATGACATTTATAGATTATTATATGTGTTTTTTTTTCCCCTGGGATAAATCCCAAATGGAGAATGATCCTTTAAACTTTTTGTTGAATTCAATGAGCTAGAATTTTGTTGAGGATTTCTGTTTTTATGTTCATTGGAGGCATTGATTTTTCTTTATCTTGTTTTCTTATCTGGTTGATATATGTATAATGATGGTCTGACAAAATTATTTGGGAAATGTTTCTTCCCTTTAAGTACTCTTTATTAAATTATTTATTTATTTTTTAGTTGCTGATGGACCTTTATTTTATTTATTTATATGCATTGCTGAGGATCAAACACAGTGCCTCACACGTGCCAGGCAAGTGCACTACAGCTGAGCCCCCAGGTGGCAGCACCACCCTCTTAAATACCTTTGAAAATTTTGAGAAAGAGATGATATTCTTTAAACATTTGATAGAGTCTGATTGTGTCATTGCTTTGCCTTAAAACTTTCAGGGCTTTTGAAATGAAGATTAGAATCCTTCACATGATCTGAAAGGCTTATATGATCCTTATCTGCCTTCCTTCCCAAAGCATGGCTCTCATTTCCATTTTCAAGATACATAAAGTTTCTAGAACATGCTGTTTGACATTTGCACATATTGTTTCTTTTGCCTGGAAATTCTTTCCCTGACCCCTACATTTTGCCAAGGTGATTCCAATTTATCCTACATGGTGTTTCTTAAATATATACTTCTCCAGGGGGCTTCCCTAATACTCCTCCTTCTCCAGCTTAGATTGTCCCTCTGTTTAGTGTTCTCAAGGCACTCCATGCTTCTTCATAGCCATTAACAAAATTGCAATGATGTAGCTATCTGTGCTATTTTTGGTTTAATGTTGAACTCCTTTGCTAGTCTGCATGTTTTCCTTTTTTAAAAATATTTTCTTAGTTGTAGATGTACACAATATCTTTATTTTTATTTATTTATTCTTATATGGTACTGAGGATTGAACTCAGGGTCCCACACATACAAGGCAAGTGCTCTACCTCTGAGCTACAAGCCTAGAGATTATTCTACACCATGATGATGAGTGAGAGTAATGAACTAATATGTTTAAAGACCATGTTATTCCTGAAATAAGTTCCACATTTTTCCAAAATGAAATATAATAGACAATTTGTAACAATCCCAAAAGTATTCAAACTACTTTATCCTTCTAGTAATAACTGATTTATTGACAAGAAATACTTAATAAAACATTGATGTTGGGTCACATTTTGCTTAGCATACTGTAAGCTAAATTATTAATCAGTTTACTCTGATATGACTGTGTTCTTCGATTCTCAAATCAAGACAATTTGAAAAGCTAAAGGGATGCAATAAATTGTTGAGTGGGAACAATAGCAGATGCCAGGACTGCCCTTGGTAAACCAGGATACATGATCACCCTCACTGTTACAGCTTATATTCATTTGTCTACATCTGCCAGATTTACTAGATTTGGAAGCATATTTTTTTGCATTATTTCTTTCTGTCAAATATTTAACTACAAAGTAATCATTAGAGAAACAATATTTTATTTCCTCTTTTTAGGAGAGAAAGGGTATGTTTGCTGTGTGTGTGTGTGTGTGTGTGTGTGTGTTCATCAGCTTTTTGATTTGGTTATTGGCATGAGAATGTTCCCTTTTTATACACACTCAGAATCAACTTCAAAGTTGTATGTGTATATATTATCTACTTGGCACAAATACAATACTCTTAACTAATGAAATGTGAATCAAAATAGCATAAAGGGGTTAAATTGGAAGTGAAGAAGACTGACATTGGCATTGAGCATTCAAACCTCCTAGGCAGGAATGTGAAGGCAGAGATAAAATTTTTCTTGTATTTTTTCCTATGTTTATGAAAGATAAAATGTGAATAAACACTGTTCATTCTGATTTAAATGTACAAAGTACCCTTGGGCATAAATATAACCTAGTGAAGACAGAAGTAATAGCTAAAAGCTGATAAATGTGTATGTAGAAAGTCCCTTAAAATGTAATAACTATCTTGTCAGAGAAGAAGCAAGGACATTATAACCAGGCAATTGGGACTCTATTAATTATTTGTCAATTGGACAATAAAGAAAATAGCTTGATATAGGGATGCTGGATCTAGAAATAGCTGCAGAGGTGATAGAATCTTGACTTTAATTTGAGCATATCTGTTGTATGTCTTCAGCAACATAAGGTCCCATATCAGACAACAGAGTTGATATATAAATGTTACAATAGCTAAACATCAGATTGTATAAAAAATATGATCATAATGTAAAAAAATCACTTGTTTTAGTTTTTAATTGAATCTTTAAAAATGGGCTCCAGAATATATCTACAACATATAAAAATATTAAAGATATTTCAGATTTATTATTCAAATGTCTGCAACTTTAAGTTCCCACTTATTCTTTATTCTTCCACTACAGTCCTGAGTATTGTACCTGCAGGAGATCTCTGCCAAGTCTCCTCCAATAGAATGTGTTTAAATTGAATGTATTGCTTTTCAATATTTTCCCCTTCTTGAACTTCTGTTTGATAATAAAGTTTCATTTTAGGTAGTAGGGCTTCATGGTCTCAGGTTGGAGTCTCTGAAAGCAGATGCTGAGATGGTGTTTGGGTTGTGGGAGGGGTTTTTTTTTTTTAATTGTCTCCTGTCAAAGCAAAATTTCCATGATGGCTGGATGAAGACTCAAAGCTCTGAGCCAGCATGGGACATGAAATTGTCCTCAGCTGCCTTCTCCCTTTGTGTCTGTCCTGTCTTTGGATGCTGGCTGCCCCGGGAAGTTGTGACCTTGAGGCAAGCTGTGAACCTGAAAGAGCCCATTGTGCAGGGCATCTGCTGGACCTGCTTGCTCTCCCACAGCTGAGCAGCAAGTTCTCCAGGGAGGCATCACTGTCTCCATCATATTCTGCACCCCCCTCACATATACACAGACTCACTAAGTACAATAAATATTGACACTAATTTGTTTTCCTATGTTGGATCCTTCACAACTTTGCTATGCCTGTCTTAATTCTTTTTTATTATCTTATTTTTCATTTTCTTTTTTTCTTTCTTTTCATATTTATGTCCACTTCCTTGGCCACTGTAATGCCAGGGAGCCTAGATGGTTTTCTTTCACGCAGTGATAAATTAAACAGTAGCTTGTCCTTTGCTTCTAGACAAGGTCTACACTTGCCTTCTTTTTTTTCTTTTACCTTTTTAAGTTCATTAATTGATTAATTAATTGTACTTAGCTATATATGACAGCAGAATGCATTTTAATTCATTGTACACAATTGCAGCACAACTTTTCATTTTTCTAGTTGTACATGATATAGTGTTGCACCCTATGTGCAGTCAGACATATACCTTGGTTAATGATGTCCATCACATTTAACCATCTTTCTTGCCCCCATGTCCCCTCCACACACCTGCCTCCCCTTTGTCCCATCAAAGTTTCTCCATTTTTCCCATTGCCTCCCCCCCCATTATTGATAAGCATCCACTTATCAGAGTGGCTTTTGGTTTTCTGGGATTGGTTTACTTCTCTTAGCATAATATTCTCTAACTCTCTCCATTTACCTGAAAATGCCATAATTTTATTCTCTTTTAAACCTGGTAATATTCCATTGAGTATATATACCACTGATTATTTATCCATTCATTGATTTAAGGGTATCTTGTTTTTTCCCCGTGGTTTAGCTATTGTGAATTGAGCTGCTATAAACATCGATGTGTTTGCATTACTATAGTATGCTGATTCTAAGTCCTTTGGGTATAGACTGAGGAGTGGGATAGCTGGGTCAAATGGTGATTCCATTTCAAGTTTTCTAAGGATTTCCATACTGCTTTCCAGATTGGTTGCACCAATTTGCTATCCCACCAGAAATGTATGAGTGTGTCTTTCCCCCACATCCTCACCAACATTTATTGTTGTCTGTATTCTTGATAACTGCCAGTTCTGAATGATGTGAGATGAAATCTTAAGAGTAGTTTTGATTTTGCACTTCTCTAATTACTAGATATTTTGAACATTTTTTTAATATATTTGTTGATCAAATGTATGTTTTTTTTTTTTTTTCTGAGACGTGTGTGTTCAGCTCCTTAGCCCATTTATTCATTGTGTTGTTTTTGGTGTTAAGTTTTTTGAGTTTTTTATGTATCCTGTGGATGAGTGCTCTATCTGACATGCATGTGGCAAAAAAAAATGCTCAAAAACTATAGGCTCTCTTCACCTCATTGATTGTTTCTTTTGCTGAGAGGAAGATTTTTTAGTTTTTAGTTTGAGTCCATCCCATTTGATAATTCTTGATTTTATTTATTGCACTTTAGCTGTCTTGATAAGGAAGTCAGGGTCTAATTGGACATGATGAAGATTTGGGCCTACATTTTTTTTTCAGTTAGGTGTAGAGTCTCTGGTCTGCTTTCAAGGTTATTAATCCACTTTGAGTTGAGTTTTGAGCACGGTGAGAGATTGGGGTTTATTTTTATTTTTCTGCCTGTGGTTTTGCAGTTACATGGCATTTAGTTATACTAGATATTTATTGCAGTTACTTTTTGTTTTGTTTTGTTTAGACAGGGTCTCACTATATTGCTCAGGCTGGTCTGCCTCAAATGCCTGGTCTCAGATGATCCTCCTGCCTCAGCCTCCTGAGTAACTGGGATTAGAGGTGTATGTCACTATGACAAGACTGTTGTGAGGATATTGTGCTAAAGAGTATTTGAGTAAAGGACAGAGTCCAGAAAGTGTAACTAACTCTAAAGAGTGTTACAGAACAATGCACTCCTAGTCACTAGGTTTTATGTTAAAACAACCAAGAACTGTGGAATATATTCCCATGGGAGTAAATATTTTTCTAATTGTCTTCAAAATTAAGTATTTTGACTTAAAGATCAATTCTGAGAGAGTTGACTTAATGCAGAGTAGTTCTTGCAGGATAATAATATCCTGCCAATAGAATAAAATTCTGTGAGATCCCACAAAAGAAGCAACATAGACATTTTCATATGGTACACTCCCTTATATATCCATTAGAGGAAAGGCTAAGCTGCCATTACAGAAACTTCTCCCTCATGTCCAGAGTATATAAGTAGTACAAGAAGAGTGAGGGTAATTACTCTATAAAGTTTTCCAAGAATCTGAGTACTTCTACCTGTTTTGCTTTTTCATGAACCAAGGGGAAGCAAGAAGTGAAGTATTTTCATTTTTAAATAATTCATTTCACTCTTTAATTGCACCCAACACTCCCAGTACCTCCCAGTGATTAAAGTATATTTGTATAAGCAAACTTAATGAAAAACTGAAAAATCCAGTTAAAAGCTGTAGTACAAGTGAAGCTGCTTTATTAGTAATGTTATAGTTAAAGCAACATTTCAGGGTTTCATAAATTGACTTCCAGACCACTCAGGTAAAATCGAATCAAACCTTTATTGAAGCACACTGGCGGTGACTGACCAGGAACATAGGTCTGTTCCAGATCAGCCCAAAACAATTGTAAGGGCATTTATTTTAAGCTTGAAAACTGCAAAAGGCACATTGGGGTTTAGCCAATGCAAGCAAGCCAAGTTATTGAAGTGGGAGATTGCTGTGAGGTGGCGGGAAGCTTATCCAATCACAATTAGCCCATTCACCTCAGTTACAGAAACAGAGTCCCATTAGATAGTTCCGTGTCCTTGAGGGTTTCTACAACAAAAAGGAAGACAACTTGCCCCAGTCAAATAGCCTTTCTATTTGGCATGGCTGTTTTACAAATTGGAGTTACTAAACAAAATGAAGTCATTTTGGCTTGACTATCACAGTAACAGAAGGGGGGCATACATACCAGAGCCATTTGCCACGTTATTCACTAAATATTGCCACACATAGAGAATACAGAGTTGTAGGAGAAAATTCTTCTCTTATGGAAATCACAGCTTAGCAGAAGAGATAAACAATTAAAAGCAATAAAATACAGATATTGTCATGGTTAATTACAATATCCTAAGGTGGCAGAATGGAGATATACCACAGGAAACATGTCCTGATGGAGAAGATAAAAAAATGAAGAAAGAGGAATGTTAAGAGGCTGTAGAACCATTGGTATCTTAATGGTTCAGCTTTTATCTTGAAGATCATTATCCATTATTGAAGAATTTTAAAGTGGAAAGAGATTATAAAATAGGCTTTGGGGAGATATCATTTGGTGACCTCTTTGTGAAGAACAATGTTGAAAGTATGACATTTAAAACTAAAGGAGGAAGGTCTAGAAGATGGGGGGAGGGCTACAGGAAATTGCTTTTCATGCTACTTTCCTGGCCTAAAATCAAGAAAGCAGATAAACAGGTTCTCAATGTGGTAAGTGAAAAGAGGGATTTTACTGGATTTAATACTGGACTCTCAGAATAGCTTAGGTACTCAGAAGTTTGGATATAATAAAATTAAATAAGAAAATGCAAAGACAGTTTAAGCAGTGTCTATAGTAGATACAATGCAGGCAAATGGGGAGAGGTACTAAGGAAACTTAGGTGGCACTGTGGCATGTGTTGATATGGAGAAATCAGAGATCAAGTACACTGTCAGAATGATCTAGTGGGTGAGGCTACATTGTAAACTCATGTTGAAAAGATTCTGAGGATCTCCCAGTTGTCCACAATAGCCAAGACAGGCACCATTTTCCCTACCACACTAAGATGGTTAACAGCTGTGGGATCAAGCCCAAGCATGACCTGTTTAATCCAAGCTGGGTTCAAAAACAAAACCAGGCAGAGACCTGCCACATGAGTCAGAGTGTGCCTAGGAAGCCAAGAGAAATTCAGGTGTAGATGGTGTTATATCCCAGGGAATATGGGACATTCAGACCCTAGAGATCCCAGGTCTCTCTCACCCATTGAGTCTGGCAGTTCACAGGACCAACTGGGGCAGACTGGTTATTTGATCAGGCAGATGGAAGTGAGTGTGCTCTTGGGAACTGAGCCCAGGAGACTGGGAAGCATTGGATCCATAGGTGGCATAGGGGTTGAAGAATTGGCTCTTCCTCATAAGTGGACCCTAGGGGAGACTCCAGGGATGCAAACTCTCAGCATGGATCTGCAGCTGCCAGGCTCTGGAAGTATGCTGCTTTAAAATCTCAGATCAACCATCACTCAACAAAGCACGAGGGGTCTAACTAGACTTAAACTCTACAATCAGGAGATCCACCTCTGGGAACTCTGCTCACAAAACTCTAGAACAACCACCATGAGAGTAGGGCAGAAAACACTCTCCAATGCACCCCACCTCATACTGCCCAGAACTTCAAACAGCAACTTAATGAGAAACACAAAAAGCGGAAGAAGGATGGGACAGCCTCTGGCTGCTACTCACGTTTGCAATGAACACCTCAAGAAAAAATGGAAAGAAAGACACTTGGGGAAAGATTACCAACGTATATTCTCATTGGCAATTTTTGACCACTACAACAGAAATGATTCCTTAATTTTTTCATAAAGAACCTTCTTTCCTCTCTTTTTCTCTCTCTCTCTCAATCTCTCTTTATATTGTGTGCTTAATGGTTCATGGACATTTGTACAAATACATATTGGTCTCACTTTACTAATTTCTAGCATTTTTGAAGGTAGTTATTTTTCATGATTCTGTTTTTTTGAGACCCATTTTTTTATTAGAATAATTTGGTTTTTTTTTTTTGTCTTGTCTATTTCTCTTGATTCTCTTCTCTCTTTTCTTTTGCTAACAGCTAAATTCTGTAGTTCTCTACTCTTTCATTAATATTTTACTTCTACTTTCTCTCTTTCCTCAAATTCATCATATCCTACATTTCTTCTGCATTTTCTTTTCACCTTTTGAAATAAAAAACCCTTTTGCAAACTTACTGTTTTTAATCTTGGCAATTGTTTACCATATCATTTCTGTTTACTGTGCCAATTTACATTGTAGTTGTCACTATAGGAATTAAGTATTTAGTTTAATACTGTGTTGGGGTAAGGTGAGGGGTTGCATCCCCCAGGGAGGTGAGGTGACGAAGTCATCACACACGAACAGACTCCAGGAGTCAGGCTTGGTGGCAGTGAGCTCATTTTATTGTGGAAGCGTTACAGTTTATATAGGGCCTGTCTACCAATCATAATTGTATAAGCCAGCAGCACAATATCTTGTAGCTAATCATCATAAAGATCAAAGTTAACCATGCTATGGGGAAGTAAGGGAGCCTGCCCAGTGGGTGGGGACAGCAGGAAGGGTCACCCCTGGATGTTTCCAGTGGCCTGTCCTAGAGCAAACAGCTGTTCCTATTCGCTTACACTGAGATGTTTTCTCACCTATACCCATTCCATGGCTGTCATCCACACTGCAGGCTTGTTCTTTCCCACATTTTCCCCCTTTTATTTTTTGTATGCATGTACTATAATAGCTTTCTTAGTTTCTATCTTATTAACTTGATTGTGTAGGTACTTTATAAAGACATATAATATAACAATACAGATAACACCCATGCCAGCGATAACCCAGTTGGTGGGGTCAATCAGAGCAGAAAACTTATCCCACAGCCTCTGAAGGAAGAAAGGGTTGAGGATTAGGTCTGCTTCAGTTTAATTTAAAATAAGAATATGGGAATGCAGAGTCATAGTGAAATTACTAAAGGCTATATTCCAGGGCCCTTTTAACCATTTGGCTAATTCAAGCTGGGCCTTTGTAACATTTTCCACAGGGATCAATGTTTGACAGACATACAAATATTGAGGGCTAAAGGGTATCCTAACATTCAGTTGAAGTATATCAATCTTTTCATCCATGAGATCAATCTGTTGTTGTAGCATTAGGATACTTCCTGCAATTGCATGTTAAGTTGCTCTAATACAGTTAAGCCTTCAGTGGAGCATTGAACTACCTGGTTGATAGTGGCAATGTTAGCTGTAGCCTGGGCTAAAGCCATGGCAGCTGCTTCTGCAGCTAGGGTGGAAGCAATAATGGCAGCAGTAATATCAAAGTCCCATTTTGGACATGAGAGGGAGATCTCTTTGGTGAAGTGTACCTGTTGGACAGAGGATTTTCATCTTTGGGGAACCATAGTATGAGGGGAGTCCTCATGAGCTCCACTGTCTTAATGGAGTAATTCCAGCAATTGGTCAACATACAAGAGGAATTCGTACAGTCAGGGTGACAACTGGTGGGGTGGATTGAAGAATATACAAAGAAAAAGGGTGGTTTAACACACATGTGCCCCCCTCACCAGTAGCATGGGTAGCAACAGGGGAATCAAAGAAGCCATCAAACCAGATTGCACCCATGGTGACAGAAGGGTTAATATCCATGCATTTATAAGATCCACATATTAATTATTTACCCAGTTGTGCAAGACCAGAGGATTGTCTGTTTTTTAGATTCTGGACATTAGTCATCCAGTTCATATGTTTCTCAAAGGTATTGTCTCTAATGTAGAATCCTCCCATGATGTAGGGCCAAGATCAACTAATGAGCTCATCCAAGAGGAAGAATGGTCAGATGATGGAAAGGGAGTTTCTCCATGTTATGGCCTCTAGAGTTATCTAGAGCTCTCTGTATATTTGTGCCATGGGCAGGGCCGTAAGAATGGTTGGGGCCATGAGTGGAGCTCTCTAGCTTGAGGAGGCATGATAACCCCTTTAGGGAGGTCACTACTGGTAATTGTTCTTGATTCCCCTTCTAGAGAGAGGGGCCTATATCCTACAATACCCCCTCTCTCTAGTTCCCAGAGAGTGTCATTATGGAAGCATAATACACACTGGAATATTCCCTTCATGTTGGAAACTTTAGCAAGAAGTGAAAAGGTTCATGTATGATTGACTTTAAGTGATAGGTTCTGAGGATACTGTACTATAGGATCCAAGGTTACAGGACATTGAGAGATAACATTGGTAACAAACAATAAGGGCAAGACTGTATCATCTAGGCCAACAGATAACAAAATTCCAGGAGTTGGTGCTCCTACCCATCATGCATGTGCTTGTGAGTTAGCGGTAATAATGGAACACATTAACAGAAAAAGAGTGCCTGCTCCTGGCTCATGGCCTGGGTCATATCCTGGGCTTGTTGAGCCACTCTTTTTATGTCCCCCCAAGTTATTTTTTGTGCTCTTCTACAATGAGATCATCTGTGATGGTGTGGGTTGCTTCTTCTCATTAGTGGTGGGGGTGGGGGTATCATTAAGAGAGAGCTTCTTCAGGTGCTTCGCTGGTGGTTCCATGATTCTGGGTGGGGGATTCATGTTGTAGGAGTGGGTTTATGTTCTTTGCCGGGATCCAGATGGGCTGAGAGTCCCTTTCTGGAAAGACACAAGCAAAACCTTACCCTTGTGTTAGCAGTGGATGTGGGCGATTCCATTGATTAGCCATTGAGTTCTTCCAGTGGACTAGGAGGAGCCAGGTAGTGTGGGGGAACCATCCCCAATGCTTAACAGCTGGGGAAATGCCTGATGCATCAAAGGTTACAAAATTTAAAGTTATTAATGATAGTGTCAAGAGAGTATTAGGGTCCCCTTTATTTTCCCCCTTTTATTTTTGTAATTGAGTTTTTAGGTTTGGGTGGGCTCTTTCTACTATACCTTGTCCCTGGGGGGTTATACAGGATACCAGTTGTATGAGTGAAGTTCCAATTATGTAGGAATTCTTTAAAATTTTGCATAGACCACACCATTATCTGTTTTGATTGCCCAAGGTACACCCATGCAGAGTACTGCTTGCTTTCATGCTTTGAGGACATGGTTAGTTGTTTCTCCTGTCAAGGCAGCAGCATAAATGAAGTAGGAGAAAGTGTCAGTGATAACATTGATAAACTTCAGTTTTCCAAAAGAGCGAATGTGGGTTACGTCCCTTTGCCAGAGTTTATTGGGTGAAAGCCCTCTGGGATTGACTCCTTGTGGTTGTAGAGGTCCTAGTGGGACTAAAGGGGCACAGGCTTTGCAGGTATGTACAAGATGTTTAAATTGTTGAATTGTAAGATCTGGAAACAGTCGTTTAATTGCTATAGGGGAAAGATGAAGTTGTGCATGTAAATGTCTGGCTTGTTCGATACTAGATAGAGAGCTAGTAAAACTTAATCTGTCCACTTCATGATTGCCTTCAGCTAGGGGGCCTGGAAGGCCAATATGGGATCTAATATGCTGGATATACCAGGGTTGATGTCTCTTTTCAATGAGTTCCTTTCATAGTAAAAATCATAATGTCAATCAATGAACCTTTGGGTCAGAAAGTGGAAAACCCAAAGTTATGGCATAATTGTACAGCATAGTGACTGTCAGAGAAAATATTAATGAGGCTCAGGTGGGCCTTTAAAGTTTCCATAATTGCTTGTATCTCTCCCACTTGTACAGACCCATTATGTTTCTCCTTGAGGATGTTTTAAGGCTTGGAATGTATGGTGGCACCCCTGGTCTCATTGTTAGCATCAGTGAAAGCTGAGTCTGCATTGGGAATATGTACCCTTTTGGGACAGCATGTTCCAAAGCTTGAATGGGCAAGCTCTTAAGGCCCTTTTGGAATCTAATAGAGGGGTAGTGACAATTTATTTCTTCACTGAAGCCTTCCAGTATAGCCTGAAATAACATTGTTTTGTACTAGATAATTGAATAACTTCTTTCTGAGAGGAGTGGTTAAAATGTCAGGCTCTTTGTTATTATAAATGTTTGGCTAAAGTCCACAGTTTTAGTGCTAGGAAGCCAATATCATTGAAAAGTGAGGTGGCCTTTTGAAGCTTGCTGAAAGCTATGTGTGACCAATAAAGAGGCCCCTTTTGGCAAAGTACTCCAATTGGTAGGTAATAGGGCTAGAAAAGGCAAGGATGGATCATAGCTTTCTAACTGTATGGATGCCACATTGTCATTAATTTTTTGTAGGGTTACACTTGCCTCCATGGGTAAGGTGTCTAGGGGAACTGGGATGGTCATCCTCCTGTAATAGGGAAAAGATAGGCTGCAATTCCTGGGACAGCATTCCAAGAAAAGATCTTATCCAGTTAATTTGTCTGCACAATTGTTGCAATTTGGTAAGAGTGTAGGTATCTTTGATTAATAACTGTGGATGGGCAGGGAAGATTACATCACCAATGTTGTATCCCAGGAAGGTAAAAGGGGCTATCTTTTGGACTTTCTCAGGTGCTCTAGTGAGCCCTATACTCTATAGGTTAGCTACCAATTGCTGCAAGATTAGGTCTAGTGTGGCAGTATCCTCATGGGCTATGAGGATATCATCCATGTAATGCATATTGAGGCACTGCTGATGTAAGGAGCTTGTAGCATGGCTGACATAGAGCTGACATAAAGTGGGGATATTTTTTATCCCTTGAGGTAGAACATTTCATTGATACCTTCTGGCAGGCATCTGACAATTGGTTTATAAACTGAAAAGGCAAAAATATGAATGATTTCTAGGATGTAATGGAATGGAAAAGAAGCAGTCCTTTATGTTCACCACATGAATGTGGTAAGTCTTTGGGATGCCAGAGGGGGTGAGGCAACCCAGGTGGAAGGGTTTCCATTTTTACCATATGTTCATGGTACAATCATGAAGGACCCTCCATTTCTGGGTGTCTTTCTATTGAATTACAAATATTGGTATATTGTGGGGACCAACTGAGGGCTCTATATCCTTGTCCAATTGTTCAGTAACAATTGCTTTCAAATGTCTTAGTTTCTCCTGGGGAATAGGCCACTGCTCAATCCAAATGGGATCCATTGTGTCCCATTGTAGGAGGATAGGTTTAGGGGATGAGTTCGGCAGAACAGTGGCCCTTAGAATGGGAGTTTCTCCCTGATTATCCTGTTTTATCATGTACTAAAATCTCACTATAAAAAGCCTTGTCATCAGTGGTCAGCATGGCATTTATATTGGTAAGGATGTTTCGTCCCATAGATTGCAGGGGATTCTTTCCTTCAATGGTGGGTAATGGCTCTGGAATTATCATCTGGATCCTCCCAGATTACTGGCTGGCTTGTCTCCCTAGAAGGTTGGAGTCCCCCAGTGCCCCTTATGTTGGATCCCTGCCTAGTCTCATAGGGCATGGGCTTGGGTCTCTTCCAATAAGAGCACTGTCATGTCCACTCCTGTGTCCACCACTCCCCGGAAGGGTTGACTGTCCAGTTTGATTAAGATCCTAGCCTTGTCCATTCCTATAAGCATAGTCCAGATAACTTTGGGATGGAGGATCCTTCTTGTTAGTGGGGCTGAGGGTTACCCTTTTTCCCATTTAAAGGAAGCGGACCAAGCTTAGTTCTGCAGTCTTCAGCCCAATGCTACACACTTTGTCATTTGGGACAGATCGATGGGGGCTTTAGTGAGGTAGATTGATTGGAGTAGGGGCACTGTTTTTTGAAGTGACAAGTGCCACCATAGCTCCAGCAAGTCGACCCCTTGTTTGGCCCTGGAAGGTTGGTTTGGGGAGATGTAGAGTTGGTGGTCATGGTAGTAAGGGCAACGAGGACCTGGTTGACTAGGTTACTTTGAGTACCTAGGTCCTTTTTTGCCCACTCTAACCATTTAAAAGCTTATTTCTAACAGGGGCTATGGCGATTCTAGTCTCAGAAATTGTGCCCTCCTAGACCAATACCTTAATGAACTCTTCTGTGGCACCCTCATGAGAGACCTTGCACATTACAGCCTGTGTAACTCTGGAGAGAGATTCTGGGAACCATTCATTGGGTTTTTGAATTAAGGAACTGACCTGGACTTCAGCCTCCACAGAGGGGACACCCTTAAAGGTGCTCTGTGCACACAGGTGGACCTGATCAAAGTATTGGGCCACTCCAACAACAGCCTGCTGTTGGGGGTGGGGGGACTATGGTTTCCTTCACCCTTAAGCATATCCGTGGTAATGGCAACTTGGGCAGCAGCATTGCAGATGGCCTGTTGGTCACATTCATAATTAAAATAAGCTTTCCACTGTAGGAACTGTGATCTTGTTAGGATGGCCTCCATGAGCATGATCCAATCATAGTGATTCTGTAGATTATCTGCCCACTGGTCCATAAACTGCTCCATATAGGGAGAATCCAGACCATCTTCTAGGGTGGCCTTATGTATGGTGGCTAGATCCTTTTGTTTTGGAGCAATCTAAGGCTGATTTGCCGCATTGGGCCCTACATTGACAGGGAAAGCCTAGATGGCATGGGACCTCATCTTCAGTAGGTCTGAGTACTGATTCAAAAATGGGTTATTAGGGTAGGTTGGTGGTGTGGCCTGAGGAGCTGAAAGAGACTGGCCACTAGATAGCAGTAGAGGACAAGGATAAAGGGAGTGTTCAATGGGTGGCGGCTTGCAAGAGGCTGACCCAGCAGTTGTGGGCTGGGTATGGGGATGGGCCCCCTTATTTGGGTGGGCAGGTGCTGGTGCCTCAGAGGAATTGTCAGTGGAGACTCCTAAGGGTGAATTTCCTTCCATGAGGAGGGGGCTGGCAGTGACAGAGGAATCTTCAAGTCTAAGGTCAGGTCTTTCAGCTACAAGGACGTTGTGCTGGCTGACATCATTGTCCTCCATTTTTCCTCCCAAACATGCTATGATGGTGGTATGGACTGGAAAGAAGGGGTGGGGGTATGCCTGGCCTTCTTGAATTTTCCTCTTCCAAATCATCACAAGGACGCCATGCCAGAGCTCTTTGTCTCAGAGTGTATCAGTGGACATCAAGGGTGCCAAGCAAACTACATTGTCCCAGAAGTCAAATAAATTGGGGTCATTTGTTTTGAGACTGCAGCTACAAACAAGCGCCTGAAGGGCTTTAATTTGTGGCTCTCTCTGAGAGGGAGGAACAGAACGTTGCCCATAATGGAAATGGTCATTAAAGGGGAAGGATCCTGAGCTCTAAGAGCCAAAAAAGAATGGTCACTATGGCACTCACAAGGAAGAGAAGTCCTAGAATTGGGGCCACTGATGTTGAGGGAGTAGGTGGAAGGAATGGGGGATATGGAAAAGATGCATCAGGTTGAAATGTGCTATTAGGGAGGGAGACTTCCCTGGCTGTCACCCCAGGGCCATATATCCATCACTGTGTCTCAGAAGCAAAGGGTGGCTGTAAGACATGACTTTCTTGGTTCAGGCACTGGGGAGACCAAACCCTTATGTGTGCCTTCCGGATGAACCAAGGAGCTCCCACTTTGTGACTAACCAGGGAGCAGGGTTAGTCTAACAAATCCTAACAAAGAGGCGACAAACCAAAACCAAAACCACAAACTTTTGGCCCCCCACACCCGAAAGCAAAAGGCGGCAAGAGGTCTAAGCACTCACGGGGCTCAGACATAAGGTGATCAGGGCACTCACCTAGCCTTTGTTGCCACAAAAGAAGTTGTTCCACAGGGGCCCACTTTGGGCACAATATGTTGGGGTAAGGTGTTGGATTGGGTCCCGTGGGGAGGTGAAGGAACAGACTCCAGGAGTCAGGCTTGGTGGCACTGAGCTCATTTTATTGAGGAAGAGCTACAGTTTATATAGGGCATGTCTAACAATCATAATTGTATAAGCCAGCAGTACAATATCTTGAAGCCAATCATCATAAAGATCAAAACTAACCTTAATATGGGATAGTTAGGGAACCTGCCAAGCAGTCAGGAATATCAGGATGGGTCACCACAATATGTTTCCAATGGCCTGTCCTAGAGCAAACAGGTGTTCCTATTTGCTCACACGGAGAGGTTTCTCAGCTAAACCCATTCCATGGCTGTCATCCACACCACGGGCTGGTTCTTTCCCACAATATTGTGTATTGTTTACATTAATAGTTGTTATTATTTGTCTCCCTCAACCCATGAGTTGCTAGAAAACTTCATGAACACTATAAGTTCTTGGTGTAGAATCTCTGTCACCTTGACACATACTGATAATTGGATAGACACACAAACAATATGAAAAAGCAGGAAAACAAACCATCCCAAACATACCAAAATATCTAAATAACAGAATCCACTGACACTACAGTGGATAAAATGTAAGAGAAGGAATTTAGAAAGTTCATAGTTAAACTGATCTAAGAGGTAAATGATGTAAGGAATGAAAGCAGAGACAAAAAATATATAATCTTGTAAATAAAGTTGATCATGGAGAAGAGATGTTAAGAGACTATGAACAGAACTTTCAAGAAATATGGGCTAATGGAAAAAGGTCAAATATAAGATTTATCAGGCTGGATGAAGCCTTGGAGATACAAAATAAAGGAATGCACAAACTTTTCAGTGGAATATAAGAAATTTTCCAAACCTTAAGAACAAAATGGAAAATCAAATATAGGAGGTATGCAGGACTCTAAATATGTAACATTACAACTTACCCACACCAAGGCAAATTATTATGAAAGTGTCTAAGATACAAAATAAGGAAAGAATTTTAAAGGCCATCAGAGAAAAACAAAAGGTAACATTTAGAAGGAAACTAATCTGAATCTGCTAACATCTCAACCCATCCTCAAAGCTAGGAAGTTTTGCAATAATATATACCAAGCTATCAAGGAAAATAGATGACAGCTAAAAATACTATACACAGCACATTTAAGTTTCAGAATTGATGATGAAGGAAAAACCTTCCATGATAAACAAAAGTTAAAAGAATTCCCAACTAGAAAGCCTGAAGTACATGCACAATAAAATATTTCATAACTAAGAAATAAAAAATAAGATTGAAAGCAAAAAGAAAGAGGAACTACATTAGGAGAATAGTCAATAAAAGGGGAAACTAATACAAATTAAAAGCTAGAAATAAATCAAAATGACAGGCAATAAAAATTATTATTCAAAAATAACATTGATTTTAAATGGCATAAATTCAACAATCAAAAGACATAGGATGGCAAATTGTATTAAAAGAAGATCCCCAAAATATGCTATCTTCAGGAGACATACCTCATAGGCAAAGGCATCCACAGACTGAAGGAGAAATAATGGGAAAAATATATTACATGGCTCTCACAAACAAGCAAGGGTTTCTATCATCATATCATTAAAAAAAAGTGGACTTGAAGATAAAGTTAATTAGAAGACGCAAAGATCATCATTTTATACTGCTTAAGGGAACTATACAAAAATCAGAAATAGCAGCATTAATACTTACACTCTAATCAATGGAGTGTCTACTTACATAAAACTTATATCAAGTAAAAAACAGAACACAACAAAATAATACTGGATGATTTTAACACACCACTTGCATCACTGAATAGATCTTCCAAACAAAAACTAAATAAACAAAGTATATAACTAAAAATACAATTAATAATTTAGACAGCATGCTGAGGGCCATTGCTAAGTAAGAATGATGCATTGCATGACCCAGGTCATTTGCAGTGTCATTGCATGTAAGGGGACCTTGCTCAAGGACCAGGGCGGATCCGGGTTTAGGGCGGATCGGGGTTTAGGGCGTTCCCGGTTTAGGACAATCCGGGTTTAGGGTTTAGGGCGGTTACAGGTTTAAGGTGTACCCTGCTGGGAATAGGGCGTATCCTGCTGCCTCAGGCGTGCCTGCTCATTGAGTTCTCCTTGAGTTCTCATGAGATTCAGAGAGTATTTTGGGATTTTGCCCAGAACGTGATGGGGGCCTGGAATGTGAATTCCACCAGAACGTGTGTAGAGTGCTGGTGTGAGTTTGGGAATAAAGAATTGCTGTTTGAATCTACAAGGCTGTGAGTGGCTCATGATTTTGTGCCCAGCCAGACTGCGGCAACAGCACACATATATAGAATATTTTCTCCATCAATGACTAAATA
>NW_026007700.1:0-3965 GCF_001458135.2 Marmota marmota marmota
ATATATATATATATATATAGTTTATAAATGCCAATATAACTTCATTTACTTTCCTGTATATTTTCTTGTGGTATGTATAACAAAAGAGAAAACAGAATAGTTCAGGGTACCCAATTTCCAATGTGATATGTTTTCAAAATAAAATCCAGACTGTCAAGTTCTCTTTTTCCTTCCATCCCAAACCTATAGATAACACAAAAATTAAAATTTATGTTTTGAAATGTACTGTGCCTGACACATGCTTCATGAAACTCTCACATGTATCTCAATTTTCACATTCATGTTTTGATATCAGTATTACGTCTCAGGGAACAACTTACCATGCACCGCATCCAACAAAAGTGCTAAGCTTTTTTTGCTTAATATTGTCAGCAACTGAGATTTTCAGACATTTGTACAATTAATTTTCTTTGTTTCTCAGATGATAGCTTTAGAAAGCAACATCATGAGCTGCAGACATTCTAAAATTACAATTCCCAATACTTTATTTTTAAGCAAGTCATTAGGTATCAACTAGTGTGAAGTCAGTTCAAAACTGTGTATACAAATCTGGCTCATGTGCTCTATGTAGTATTGCATTGACACCCCTGTCTCTGTTCAAACAGCTAATTATGATTGTAATTCTGTCTTTTTTGTCATATGAAAACCCCCACCACGTGTGGGCCTCCAGGGATAGTGTGTGTCACCACTTAAGTGTTTTTAAGTCCTCAAGCAAGCTTCTTCACACTGAGTCATCTGCCTACTTAAAACCCTCAAATTATATTCAGACCCCCCCATTCTTAGTAAATCAAAACAAAGGAAAAAAAAACCTGCTTGTCAAGCAACATAACTAGAAGCAGAGATCTCTAAAGCAAAGGAAACCCTGGACATAGGGGCTGTGGCTATCCATACTGTGGTTTGAGGCATTGTCCCTGAAGGAAAATAACCACTGGCATTATCTGGAAAGAACTAATGCTTTGCCTCTGACTCATCTGGTAAACTCTCCTATTACCATGTATGGTATGAGGGACCTGGATCAAGATCGCTGCAGAGCTGCAGAGTTTATTTAGTCCCTGTTGTGATTTTTGCACAGCTTTGTTTTCAGTGCCAAACATTTAATACTAATACCATTTAACCACTTGCAAATATTTATTGTGTTTATTATTTTCCAAGCACTTGGTTGGGCACTGGGGAACATATTGATTACCAAGCCATGATTCTTGCATTCAACATGTTCCATGGACAACAGGGATAAATGTGCTAACAGTGTTATTCAAAAGAGATGGCAGTGAATGACAAACTATGGAAGTTCAGAGAACAAGCAATACTCTTAAAGACAAGATCATAGGGGATAGGGCAAGATCATAGGGGATAGATCACTGCTAACATCCCTTTTAATACTTGAAACATGGTATTGAGGCACTTACAAGGACACCTGGTAGACTTTTCTTCCAGAAATTGAGAAGGGATAGAGTGTAATGACTTCAGCACAATTAAACAATGCTTAGTCTCTGTTCCATTAATCCTAAACTATGTTGGCAGGGGGAGAGGAAAAAAAAGATAATTAGGAATTCCAAACTGATAAACATTGGGTAGGTCAGGGTAATGACATTATTTGGGAGCGAAAAGCCTGAGGTATCAGGTGCTTTAAGACAGTAGTGCTGTTCATTAATGGGACATTGCAAGAAAGGAAGAGGCAAAGCATGCAGCATGAAAGATGCTACAGAAAAGAAAGAGGACTGCATGTATCTTCAAAGCAATTACTAAGTTGGTATTTTTTTGTGAATCATTAGGAAGCGTGCTTAATATACTCCCACACAATGACAAGGCATTTTTACCAGGTTGTTCTAGAACAGATTCCATGATATTTTGAACAATCCAGCTGGCTTTGTGCTTTAGCATCTCCAAATAATTGATAGTTGTAATTGTCAGACATATCAATTTCTGATAAGACTCTCAATGTGATAAAAAGAAAGGGCCACTCTTTAATTCATTTCAGGCAGTATTTTTGTACACATAGGTTAGATTTACTCTGCTTATCTCCCATATGGTGCATTCCCAATTATGAGTTTCTTTCTGTCTTACAACTTGTGTCAGTCATCTGTGCCTATGCTGACACTGCCCCTCATCTGCACTCAGCTTGCCTAACTCCTTGTCATTTTTCAGATCTTGATTGCAATGCCACTTTCTCTGATAAGCTTTCCCTGGCCTTAAACTGTAAGTCACATATCTGTCTAATAAGCTATCCTAACACTCTAAAATGTTTTTCCATAACACGCTACCACTGTAATTATAAAATCATCTGTGATTCTTTAATATTAGTTCTTTCCACTCTTTCCCCAACCAGATTGTGAGATCCCTGAATGCAGGAGGTACTATATTCTCAGACCTCATCAGAAAACTGACGCATGGTAAGTATTCATTTAATCTTTGTATCTGAATACAGGACTCAAAATAAGTGGAATTATTAGGACAAAATTGTATGGGTGTATTGAGGTTCTTGTTAAGCAATGGCTAATTTGACTTAAGAATAGATTATACAATTAAAACATATTATATAGGGATGTCTATTTCAGTTGCTCTCAGAATTATTATATGTTCAACTAGAATATATCATTCTCATTCTTTTAGTCAAGGGATATCTAAAATATATTTAGGACAAATTCTGATTTTGATATTGCTTAAAATAATCCTTAGTATTTAATAATATGTATCATAGTGCCATTATTCAAATTGGCCAAATTCAACTATCATATTTCACCATATAATTGTTATATATGCCTTGTATTTTTGCAAAAAAAGTGGAGTGACACCATATGAGAAGCTTTTTTTTCTATTGTGCCGGTATTACTTAAAAATTATTTATTACTAAACTATCTTTGGTGTAACAGTAAGATGCACAGAATATTCACAAATATACATTAAAACTGAATAGGACAAATATACACACAGACATGATTTCTTTGTGACAATTTAGCAAACATTTTTCTGGTCTAAAAAAATTAACACATTAGTTGTTATTGATTTGTGCATTATAGCCAAAATATTGTACTCAAGGCAATTTGCTACAATGTTGTGAATTATGGACTTAGAAAATTTAATCTTCTGTTTCAGAAGATTCTGCACCACTTTTGGTGTCCTTATCTGAAACACTATCCTTAGTGCCACTTATGTAAAATGTGTTTCTTATTACTCCTGCAGCCTTATAAACAAATAAGGAGTGTTGGCTTGCAGGAATATACTGACAGAGTGGGGTGCTGAGAAATTCTAGGCTTGTGGCTCACACACAGTGCACATGAAGACAAAGGTGTATCCATGTGTCACTGGTCAATACATTGCTTCTCTATTAACCTTTTAAGTGGTGTGACAAGCACAATTACAACGTGATGATTACATGATGATGGTTATAAACCAATTTTTGAACTAAAAAAACAGCACGCGATGATTATGTGGTAGCAATGATCATGTGATAGCAATGATTATGTGATGAAATATAGTATCATCAATATTTGGCATTTCCAAATCTACTTTGGTGAAGAAACCAGTTTTTTAAAAGCATTGTGTGAGAGACGCAGGGATACAGCGCTGCAGTTTCTGCCAGCCGTGCAAGCACCGTACTCAGGGCTGAATTCTGGGTTCGAGACGGGGGTAAGGGAGCGGTCCATCTCGGTTCTCCACACCGGTCAGACCACAGAGGAGGCCAGCAGCCACCATGTTGGAAAGCTGATGTCACCATCCCTGTTTTCGACTGACCACAGCTCATTCAGCCATAGAATAGGTAATTTCAGGCTGCCATTCGCCTGCGGCTTGCAGACAGATTGCTAGGGTTCAGTGCCTGGGTGCTTCTTAGAACCTGATCTTTTCGGAGCGAACACCGAGCGCGGGGCGGCCGAGTTCCAGCTCCCGGAACCGCCCTGGCCCAGGGCTGCGGAGCCTGCGGAGGCTGCTTCTTGGACCCTGCTCCTATCAGAGCATACACCAAGCAA
>NW_026007701.1:0-3965 GCF_001458135.2 Marmota marmota marmota
AATTTTGTTGGCACATGGCCACACAGTTTATTGATATCTCATCTGTCTCCTTTTGTGATATCACAATAGAGTTATGAGTATATGGCCCCTAAACCCTAAAATATTTGCTCTCTAGTCCTTTAAGAAAAAGTTTGTGTATCTCTATTCTAGGATTAAAACAAATGAATATGAAAAGAACATATAACTAACAAGATGCTGGAGGAATCAAGCTCTGATAAAATAGTTATCATGTATGATAAAAGTCTAAATGAAAAATATTTGGGTTAATCAACTGAAAATTTAGAAAAGATTAGAAAGTAACTTAGATAAGGAATAAGTAAATAAGAAAGTATATATAAACTCAGACATACTAAAAGTTTTATTAAATGTAAATGAAATCAATATGTCAATTAAATTGTAAGATTGTTAAATTGGAAAAAATATATACTGCTTACCAAACACATTGAAATTTAATATAAAATTGTATACTGCTTTCCTAAAAGACAATTAACATTTAATGCAAAAGACTGAAAAAATATACCACAAAAATACAAACTCACATATGGCACAGTTATTTCCACAACGAACAATGTAGACATTAAGGTAAGAAGAATCACTTAAGATACACAGAAACCATTCCTCATATATAAATTCACCATCAGTGAAACTCCACATCATGTGCAACCACAAGACTGGGATCCAAATTAAAATATTATACTCCATGTGTGTATGATATGTCAAAACATACTCTACTGTCATGTATATCTTAAAAGAACAAATAAAAAACAACAAAAAAGATATGTACCAGAAATATATAACTTTTCTAATTTTTCTTTTCATAAGCATAACTTCAAAATATATTGATAAAAAATGAAAGACCCAGAAGTATAATGAGGTAAATCCACAATAATATTGGCAGACTTTAATATACCCTCATCAATAATTGAGAAAGACAAAAGTAGCAATGCTATCTAGACCACATAAAATATAATTAAAAACCTTGACTTTGTTCACTTATATAGAAAATTACACACAATAAGGTAGGGTGCAAATACTTTCCAAGTACAAACAAAACATATGCCAGAATTTATCATGTGCTGAGAAGTATAAAACCTTGAACAAATGTAAAAGGCTTGAAATCATTCAGAATATATTATCTATCTATAATGTGAATGAGATAGAAATCAAATAATAAAAATATCATTAGACTATCCTCAATTGTTTCAGAAGTTTCAGGAACTCTTGTAGCTATCAGGAGCATACTTTGCAAAATTCTGGATTCAAGAAATTAATTCTATCACTATAAAACTTATCACATTGAAATCTTCTTGTCCAGATGGTTTCACCACTGAATCAAAGACTTAAGAAAGAAATAGCATCTTTCTTGCGAAAACTTTCAGAATAAAAATAGAGAATATTTCCCAACTTGTTTTTAAAGCCAGCAAAATTTTGATAACAAAACATTAAGACAGAGATCTAAAAACTTTTTCAGAAAAGGGTCAAGTAGTAAATATTTAGGTTTTTTGAGACTTATGGTCTCTGATGCAACTCCTTGACTGCTTTTATAACACAGAAATAGTCATACACGATACAGAAATGAACTGGCATGCAGTGTTACAATAAAACTTTATTCTTGGTCACTAAAATTTGAATGTCATGCTTTCTCATCTCACTTAGATTTTGACTTGATGTTCTTTGGAACACACTCCCACAAAGCATTGGTTCTGACATCTTGCTCTGCTCAGTCTTCCTTGCCTGTATCCCCTTTTTATTCCAATTAGACCACATATTGGTCTGTCCCCATTCCTCCATGGATGACCTTCTTAACTTCTTCAGGCCCTGGCACTCCATTCTAGCTTCTTTTTCTTCAGAGCTCGGTTTCTGACTTTCCCACCAGGCTATCCTGCCATGCAATATTCTCTACTCCTTGCTTGGTCTGACACACATACAGAGCCATCCACCATCACCTGGGATAGCCTCCTCACTCCAGTTGGGCTCTAATTCTACATGTGGATGTTTTCCTCCTGGTTGAACTTGGGTATCCTCAACGGGCAGTTTTCTTATGAAGATGCCTTTCTCACTCAGGTTGTGCTCTTATTTACTCCTCATGGTCATGTGATTACTTTCAACTCACTAGTGTAAATGGACACCAACTGGTGACTTCAGGACTTTCTTGCTCAGGAGAGAAAGGGAATAGAAGACAAATAAATGAAAGAAAATGAAAGAAAAGAAAATTGGAGGAAAAAATGAAATTAAAAAGAAAATAAATTGAAGGAAAAGAAAAAAGACAAGAAAAAGAGAGAAAAAGAGTCAATACATTTAAAATGTCACCTTAGAAGTATTATAATTTTAGTGCACATTAATTATACAAATCAGTGGATTTCACTTTGGCAATTTTATATATGCATGCATTGAGCTTTGATCATGTCCCTCCTCCCTTCTCTTCATGTGTTTTGACCTATTTTACTTTAGCTCTCAGGATCTATGGTATTTAGAATTAAGTAGTGTGGAATATTTCAGGTTTTCCTTTGAGTTGTTTTCTTATTATACCACAAGTTTTATTTCCTCAAATAAATATAGAATTCATGCCACTAAAAAAAAAAAAAAAAAAGAAGTATATTTCTCATGCTAAAATGCCAGTACATTGTCAAGTATAAGATTAATACTAGGTCAGGTATTCATAACCTTAGTGTTGGCATACAACAGTATTTCACAAATAGCTCTTGGTATATATAAATTATCTTTTCAAAAGCAATTTGATGATAATAATAAAGCACCAAATTTTTGATATAATAGAATTTCAGGTTATAAAAGGAATACTTTTGCTTGCATAGTAATAAGGTTTCCAGAATGAAAAAAAAAAGTAAAGTTATACCTAGGTCTTTGACATGTGGAAAGGTGTAAATCAAGTAAATGTAACACAAAATGCACTTTGTAGTAACTAAGATGGTTGATAGTTACTGCACTAGAAAGGAAGTTCTAATTTTTCTTAGGAAAAATATCAGAAACTTTATAAATAAGTAAAATAAAATTAAACTTGAAAATTTAGTGTAAAAGAACCTTAAGAAATGGTGTCTTAGTCCTTTTTCTGTTGCTAATAACAAAATACCACAATATGGGTGACTTATAAAGGAAAATAAGTTTATTTTGTGTCGTAGATATGATACAAGCTTAAAAGGTCTCATGTGGTAATGGCTTTCTTGCTGTCAAAGTTCATAGGTGAAATAGGGCACTACATTGAGGGAGACAGGAAGCTCAAGAGATCTAGCCAAACTTACTGTCATAGCAGACACACTCTCAAGATGACCCATTTACCTATTAATCTTTAAATTACTGATTAGGGCAGAGCCTCAGTCACCTGTTCATAATAAGGATTAAATTTCAGCATGCTTTTCTGAGGGGTCTAACCATATTCACACCATAACCAGTTGGGTAGACTATAGAGTTTTAAACTTGGTTCAACCAAATCTCAATTTTCATTGAATTTTACATTAGTAAAAGCAAGTTCCTTTGCAAATGGAACTGTTTTATAATACTATGTATATTGTAAATAATCAACCCATATAATGAGTGGTTCAGAGAAACCTGTAAGAGGAAGAAGAGCCACATGTTCACTCATAAGGATGAATTAATCTATGGTTATAACAACAAATTCTGGTATATAGGGTTATGTGGTAAGTTTTCAATGTTAAGATTTTTGTATTTCAGACAAAAATAACATTCCAAATCATGGTATAAAAGCAAGAATTTAATTCAGCTGCAATAACTAGCTAAATTTATACCATTTTATAGTATATTAAAGTTTATTAAGAGAATCTGTTACACATGTGTAAAATTTGGCTCATATTTGGCTTTCAAATTAGATAAATATACTCAGTTTCAAGATTATACTAAATTACTTTTAAAGTAAACTTTATGGAGATATAAAATGCTGAAAAAACATATATATATATATATATATATATATATATATATATATATATATC
>NW_026007702.1:0-3965 GCF_001458135.2 Marmota marmota marmota
ATAAGGTTACTGGTAGAAGCAGTGTTATGGTTTGCTCTATGCTTAGATTCAGGTTTAGACCTAGGGTTATTATTTGTGTCAGAATAAGGGTCAGGGTTAGCGTTAGGGTTTGGGAAAAGGTTAGAGCTAGAATGAGGGCTAGAGTCAGGACTATTAAAAGCGTTTGGATTTTTGTTAGCCTAATAATTAGGAATAGTTCTAGGGTTATCATTAGGGTGTGAGTTTTGCTTAGGGTAAGGGATAGGGATAGAGCTAGAGTTAGGGTTAGGGTTAGGGTTAAAGCTAGATTTAGAGATTTAATTAGGGCAAGTTTTTGTTGTAGGTTTAGGCATAGGGTTAGGGCAATGACTAATGTAAGAACTAGGTTTACCGTTAGGGTTAGTTTTAGGGTTAGGGTTAAGGGTTGGTCTAGTGTTAGGGTTAGGTTTAAGGTTAGAGTGATATTTAGAGTTAGGGTTAGTGTTTGGACATGAATGAGCCTCATAGTTAGAATTAGGACTCAAATTAGGGATAGAGTTACTGGTAGGTTTCGGTTTAAGGTTAGGATGGGGTCTAGAGCTAGGGTGAGCATTAGGATATGAGTCTGTGTCAGGGTTACTTTTAACGTTAGGGTTAGGAGTCAAATTTAGGCCTAGGGTTGGGTCTAGATGTAGTGTTAGGGTGGTTTAAGTTAAAGTTTAAGGTTAGGGCTATTGCTTGGTTTTGTTTTACTGCTAGGATTAGGGTTAGTGCTAATTTTATGATTAGCATTAGGATTAGGGCTAGTGTTAGGCTTAACCTTAGGTTTAGGATTAGATTTATATTTATGATTAGATCTAGGTTTAGGGTTAGGACTGAGGATAGGTCAAGGGTAATGGCTAGGGTTAGATTATGGTATGTAATCTGGTTAGAACTAGGGATAGGGCTAGTGTGAGTTAGAGTTAGTCTTAGGGCTTGGGTTAGGAAAATGGATAAATTAGGGCTAGGTTTAGGGCTATGGTGAGTGTTCAGCTTAAATATAGAGTAGTGTTTGAATTAGTATTAAGTTTAGGGTAAGGGATAATGTTATAGGTAGATTTAGAGGTAGGGTGATATTTAGAATTAGGGTTAGAGCTTTGGTTATAGTTAGGGTTATGATTAAGGCTAGGTTTCATACTAGGATGAGGGCTAGTGTTTATTTTAGGGTTAGGGCTAGGATTTGGGGTACAGCTAATTTCAGGTCTTGAATTATGTTTAAAGATAATTTTATGTTTAGGATTATGACTACTTCTTGTATAAGGGTTAGGTTTAGGCGTAGGGTCAAGTTTAGGGCTAGGGATTATTATTATGGACAAGGTCTGGGTAAAGGTTTGGGATAGGTTAAGGTCTAAAATTAGGGATTGAATTAGCATTAGGGTTAGGGTTAGAGTAATGATAGGGTTAGTATTAGGGTCTAGGTTAGGTTTGGGGTTATGGATAGAAATAGGATTAGAGATAGCATTAGATTTAGTGCTAGCGATAGCATTAGGGTTAGGGTTATGTTTATGGTAATGGATAGGGTTAGACTAGGGTTAGGGCTAGGGATATAGTGTTGATTAGGGCTAGGGTTATGGTTAGGGCTTGGGTTAGGTTTAAAGCTCAGTATAGGTCTCCGATTATGGCTAGGTTTCAGGTTAAGTTAGTGCTAGTGTTAGGATTATGGCTAACGTAAGTACTAGAGTTATCTTTAGGGATAATTTTAAGGTTAAGGTTAAGGCTAGGTTGAGTGTTAGGGTTAGGTTTAAGGTCAGGGTGGTGTTTAGAGCTAGGGTTAATGTTAATGTCAGAGTCACAGTCAGAGTTAGTTTTAGGGTTCAGCTTAAAACTCGAATTAGGTCTACGGTTAGGCATAGGTGTATGGTTAGGGTTTCGTTTAGTTTAAGGATTAGTGTTAGAGCTATGGCTCAGTTTTGTTTTAGGCTAGGGCTAGGTTTAGGTCTAGTTTTAGGATCAGTGTTAGGCTTAGGGCTAGGGTTTGGGTTAGGCTTAAGCTTCAGGTTAGGGTTAGATTTAGAGATAGGTGTTGATCTAAGGTTAATGCTAGGGCTAAGGATAGGGAAAGGGTTAGGAAAATGGTTAGGGCTAGGGTTATGGTTATGGTAAAAAATAGGGTTAGAACTAGTTATAGGGCTAGTGTGAGAGTTAGAGTTCATCTTATGACTAGTTTTAGGGTTATGGTTACGGATAGTGCTAAATTAGAGCTAGGGTTAATGTTAAGTTTAGGCCTAAGTTTAGGGTTGGAGTTAGGGTTACATTTAGTTTAAAGGAATGGGTTATAGCAAGATTGAGGGCTTGGTGAGGGTTAATATTAGGGTTAGGCCCAGGGTTAGGGTTAAGGTTATGATTAAGGCTAGGGTTTAGGGCTAGGATGCGGGCTAGTGTTTTTATTAGGTTCAGGACTAGTATTAGGTCTAGGGCTAATGTCAGCTCTAGGGTTACATATAGGAAGTGTTAGGGGGCTGGGGATGTGGCTCAAGTGGTAGCACACTCGCCTGGCATTCGTGCGGCCCGGGTTCGATCCTCAGCACCACATGCAAACAAAGATGTTGTGTCCGCCGAAAACTAAAATAAATAAATAAATATTTTTTAAAAAAAGGAAGTGTTAGGATTATGGCTTGGTCCAATGTAAGGATTAGGTTTAGGGTAAGGGTCAGTTTTAGAACTAGGGGTATTCTTAGGGTCAGAATCAAGGTTAGGGTTTGGGTTAAGTTAGGGTTTAAGTTTAGGGCTCAAATTAGCATTAGATTTAGGGTTAGGGTAATGACAGGGTTAGGTTTAGGGTTTAGTTGTGGTTTAGTGTAATGGGTAGGGTTAGGTTTAGGCCTAAGGTTAGGATTATCATTAGGAAAATGGATAGAGTTATACCTAAGTTTAGGGCTAGGGTTATGTATAGAATTAGGGCATATGTTTGGGTTATTTTTAGGTTTAAGTTAAGGGTTAAAGCTAGGATAATGATTCTGATTAAGGCTAGACTTTGTATTAGGTTAGGGATAGGGTTAAGACTATGGCTAAAGTACAAAGTAAGGTTATGATTAGAGCTAGCTATAAGGTTAGGGTTAAAGCTAGGTTTAGTGTTAGGGTTAGATTTACAATTACAATGATTTTAGAGCTAGGTTTAGTGTAAGGGTCAGAGTTAGTTTTAGTTTTCAGGTTAGGGTTAGGACTAGAATTAGGGATAGGGTTAGGGCTAGGTTTAAAGTTAGGGTTTAGTTTAAGTTAAGAGTTAGGATTAGGGCTATATCTTTTTTTTGGGGGGGGGGCTAGGGCTAGGGTTAGGGCTAAGATCAGGTCTAGGTTTAGGGTGATGGTAAGGGAAAAGTTTAGAACTACCATATAGGTCTAAGGCAAGAGTTATAGTTAGTCTTAGGACTAGGGTTATGTTTAGTGTTAGGGATAGGGCTAAGTTAGTTCTGGGATTAGGGCAAGTGTTAATGTTTGAGTGGCCTAGGGTTAGGGCTAGGTTTAGTGTTAGGGTTTGGATTAGGGTTAGGTTTAGGTTAAGGGATGAGTTTATACCTAGTTTTAGGGATAGGGTGAGGGTTATAATTAGGGTTAGGGTTAGGGTTAGAGTTATGATGAAGACGAGGATTATGTCTAGGATGTGGGTTAAGGTTTATGTTAGGGTTAAGACTAGGATTAGAGCTAGGGCTAATTTCAGGTCTAGAGTTAGAGTTAGGGATAGTTTTAGGGTTTGGTTTATATCTAGATCTATTTTAAGTGTTAGGTTTATGATTAGGGTCAGGTTTAGAGCTAGGGGTATTATTAGGGTCAGGGTTTTGGTTTAGGTTAGGTTATGGTTTATGATCAGGCCTCAAATTAGCATTAGGTCTAGTGATATGTTAACTTTCATTTTAGGTTTAGGGTTCAAGTTATGTGTAGGGTAATGGATAGGGTTAGTGATAGGCAAAGAATTAGGGTTCGGCCTAAGGTTATCATAAGGGTTAGGGTTATCCTTAGGGTAATGGATA
>NW_026007703.1:0-3965 GCF_001458135.2 Marmota marmota marmota
GGCATCCTTCAGGCCCTAAGAGGACACTGGAAAATTGGATTGTGTTCTGCCAAAGAATGTCTGGGTGGCCAAGGGTTCTTGAAATCAAACCACAGGAGGAAAGACTACAGCAAGGGCGAGTGTTTAGCCTGGTGATGAGAAGAAGAGGCCCCAGGGTGAGGTGGTGACGGAGCTTTTATGTCTTTCAAGGGCCATCATGTGGAAGAGGGAGATTTGTGCTTTTTGTATTCCTAAAGTGGCAGTTAAAAAGGACCATTTTCAGTTCAATGTAAAGGAAGGACTGCAGAGGTGGTGAGTTCTTTGGTTAAGCGTTCAGACAGATGATGAGGTTCAGATCTTAACTCCACCTTCCTTACCATGGGCCCTTGGGCAAATCACTTAACTCCTGTGAACTCAGATCCTTATCTACAAATGGGGAAGATAACGATTTGGTGCTAAGTTACCTTCTATAGAGGTAGAATGAACCACAATCAAAATAGTCCTGGAAAGCCCTTAGAGGAGACCTGGGGTTTGGAAGTACAAAAGACAGTTGATTAAAAAAATGTTTTCCTTGCTTTAAGCCACAGGCAAGGGGCAAGGGTTAGTTTAAAGGAAATGGTGGTGGTGGTGGGGGGTGTGCCCATGTAAGCTGGCCTTGGGCAGCTGCCTTTTACTCTCTGTGTCTTCTGGTGGAGGTTTCATCCGGTGGCAGCCCAGCTATTCTGAGCATGTCTAATTGGATTGCTGTTTGTTAGATCTGTGTGATGAAGTCCCAGTGTGAATTTGGAGAATAATTGAATGAGAATGTACATCTAAAGGAAGTCACAAAGTGTTTGAGCCATCATATGTCAATGTTGCACTGATAGATGTACAAATTTAGATCCACGAGCATACGCATGTCCATGATCACGTCTACAAATCTTAAACTCTACTTGGTTGTAGGGCCTCAGTATCTATGGCTGTGTCTATGCTGTTCCCAGCCCTGAGCACAGGGTCTGGAACTAGTAAATGATGGTTGAATATTCAAACAAATGAATACTAGGGATTCCTGGAGGTGGGAGGAGATACCATGCATGAGTGGCTTTCTTGTCTTTGTGGGACATCTCCACTGAATTTCCTGTTACTAGAAATCTTCAAAGAGAGGTGGAGAGAGCTCTAAAGCCATAGGACTTGGTGATAGTGGACATGTGGGCCTGGCCTGCGGTCCACCTTCTTCTGGCCCCTTGAGGATATTCCATTCTGTAACACGTCTTGATCATCTGCTTGTGGAGGGCAGTGCGTATAGAGCCCCAGGAGCTACCGAGGTGGAGTGCATGTGACGTGTTCCCTTAGCAGTTTTCAACAGCACATGAGTATTAAAGGGGCACCACTGGTTGAGCATTTATTAAGTGCCAGGTACTACACAATAAGGACATTAGTACTGTTGACTCACTTCATTGTCACATGGGCCTTTAAGCTAGGAACTATCAGGGCCTGGAGTTTGCACACGAGGAAACAGCAAGTAGAAGGGCAATGCCACTCCTTGTGCTCTAGTGGATGTGGGGGTTGGATCCCTTCCAGGACCCTCAGACCCACGCATCCTGAGTGTCACTCTAATGTCATGTACCACACTGTGTGGGTGAGGTGGCAGGGACAGTCAGGGAGACACTTGATGATGGCTTATTCTGGATCTACAAAGGACCTGTTTCCGCCCACAGCACCTGGAAGGTGTGTGTGTTAGTCCCTGTGGTTGCTGTAGCAGGTCCCTATGAACTTGGTGGCTGCCTGTGGTTCTGGAGGTGGGAAGCCTGGGAGAGGCTGGTAGAGCCACCTCCTCCTCCAGCTTCAGAGGCAGGCTGCCTTCCCAGCTCGTGTCCTCCTCCATCTCAAAGTCAGCAGTGTGACGCCTTCACCTCTCCCCGTGGCCCCTGATCCCATCACCACATCCTCTTCTCTGACTGCAGCCCTCCTCTGCCCCTCACGAAGACCTGCCCAACAACCGCCCCAGTCTAGGTCCTTAAAGGCATCTGTGACATTCCTTTGCTACACATGTTGCGTTCCTAGGGCTGGTGTCACAGGTTATACAAATGTGGTGACTTAACACATGGAAATTTTTCTCCTGGAGGCTGGGAGCCTGAATGAGGGCATTGGCAGCCCCGCTTCCTCCAGCGACTCTGGAGAGGGTCCGCCCTTGCCTTGCCCAGCTTCTGGGGGCTCCAGGCATTCCTGGGATTATGGCCTCCTCACTTTAATCTCTGCTTCCCTTGTCACCTCTTACCTGTGTCTCTGAATGACCTTACTTTCTCATACTGGTGCTTGTCATTGAATTTGGGGTTACCTTAATTCAGGATGATTTCTTCTTGAGATCCTTAAAGTTTACCTCTGTCAACCCCTTGTTCCAAACAAGGTTGTGTTTTTCTGCACTTGCGATTGCCTTGTGTCAGTGGATTGTGGCTTCCAGAGCCACCGAGGCCAGTCGAGTTTCTCAGCAGGAGATGAACTTGTACATGCTCCCAGAGAAATAAATATAAGTTCATGCAGATCTCGAAATTGTGCCTCCAGCCTGTGGCTGCTATGAGTAAGTGTCTGGTCTTCAGGTATCAGCTGGACTCATAATAAGGAGATATTAAAGGGCCAATAACAGAGCACTAACACGTGATAGCCTTACTGCCCAGGAAGGGTCTCATCTCCACAGGTGACCTGGGAGGGGTCAGGTCAGGCAGCGGGTGTCAGAAGAAACAAAGTCTGCTGCTGAGCAGCCTGTGGGCTGCTGGTCACCAGACAGCCTGGAGGGCCCGGTCAGCACCTTGGAGAGCAGCCTCACTCTTGGGGATCACTATATCCCTATGAGGGCTGTGAGGAGTTTCTCCAAGAGGCTGGACTTTCAGGCAGGACGGGCCGGATGATGGTGTGTTCTCATGGGGGCCCTTACAGAGATGACATCACTGACAGGCCCCTCACCCTTCGGGTTCAGGTGTGAGGGGTGCTGGTCAGGAGGCAGGTTTTGGGCTTAGGCAGAGCTAAGCTGTACGCCTGGGTTGGTGTGGATTGTTTCTCTTGTTGTTGCAGATAAAAGAAAGCCCGATCCAACGGCCCCTGGCTAATGCTAATTCTACTTGGAAGAACACAGAGAAAAATTCCCAAAGAGGTTGCAGGCCATCCTTTTTCCTTTAGCAATGCTTCACAAAAATTCCTCCCAGATCCGTGGTTACTCTATTTCTGGCATGAATTTCCCTCCTTCACGCACTGCCAGGAGCCATGCAGCTCAGAAGAAGTTGTTAGGCGGTTTGGATGTTATTGTCTAATTTTGTCCTTCTTTATGCTGGTAATGTGGACTTTCATTGCTCCATTCTAATTGGAGATGTGTCATATATTTCCTGTTGGCCAGGGATGGGCACTGCTGCCTTCTCAACCTTTTGTTCCTGTCAGCTTCATTATGATTTCAATATTAATTAGATCATTTGTTCTTCTCTGTCTTTGGCATCTCTAATTAAGAACTAACATCCTGGAATTGTTTCTGCATAATTCAAGGAGATCTTGGACAATCCCACATGAACTGCACACCTCTGCCTTCACTTGCCAGGACGCATGCCCGTGCCCCCTCCCCCTCCTGGGGACCCTCATCTGCTCTTCCCTGGCCAGGCCTGCTTGCTACAGGGTTGGGGTTTGCTGGAGACGTGGGGCTGTGACTGTGCTACAGATTTCAGGCCTGGTCAGGTGCAATCCCTAGTGTCTGGTGTCCCCTGGGGACATATTTATTCTGTGTTCAGTAGGAGGGAAGGGAGCCCTCCATTGTGCTTTGGTTCTTGATTCACAATTTAAACCCCCATCATGCAGCTTTGGTTGTAGGGAGGGTGTGTCGGCTTCACTGAGCTTCCAGAAGAAACTCAGAGGAGCTAAACAAAGTTCATAAATTAACTGGATCACAGAGCCGTGAGACCCAGACACAGACAGGCATGGGTCCAGGCGCAGAGGCCATGTGTTGAGGCTGCTGCCTCCCTCTGCCA
>NW_026007704.1:0-3965 GCF_001458135.2 Marmota marmota marmota
AGGATTACAACTGCAGTTAGGGCTAGGGTTATGGTTAGGTTAGGGCTATGATTAGGATTATGCCTTGGGTTAGAATTCGGTTAGGGTTATGGTTAGGGTAATGGATAGGATTCGAGCAAGGATTAGGGCTAGGGTTATGGTTAATATTAGGGCTATGGTTCAGGTTAGGTTTTAGGTTAGGACAAGGTTTAAGTTTAGGGTTATGTTTAGGTTAATTGTTAAGGCCCGAGTTAGGATTAAGGTTAGTGTTAAAGCTAGGATGAGGGCTCAGAGAAGGGCTAGGTTTGGGTTTAGGTGAGGGCTAGTGTAGCACTATGTCTAATGTAAAATCTAGGGTTAGGAATAGGGCTAGTTTTAGGGTTAGCGTTAAGTCTAGGTCTAGTGTTAGGGTTAGGTTTAGGTTCAGGATGATGATTATAGATAGGGTTAGTGTTAAGGTCAGAGACAGGATCAGTATTACATTTAGGGTTAGGGATAGGACTCGAATTAGGGCTAGGGTTAAGGCTAGGTGTAGCGTTAGGGTTTGTGTTAGGGTTAGTGTAAGAATTAGGGATAGGGCTAATGTCAGGTCTAGGGTTAGGGTTACTGCTATGGCTCAGTTTTGTTTTAGAGATAGGGCTAAAGTTAGGGCTAGCTTTAGGATTAGCAATAGTGTTAGGGCTAGTGGTAGGGTGAGGTTTAGGCTTAGATTCTTTGTTATGGTGAGATCTAGGTTTAGGGCTAGGGCTAGGATTAGGGCTAACATTAAGGCTGGTGTTAGGGTTACGGTAAAAGATAGGGTTAGAACTAGAAATAGGCCTGGGGCAAAAGGTAGAGTTATTCTTTGGGCTAGGATTAGGAGTAGGTTTAAGGTTAGGGCTAAATTAAGGCTAGGATTAGTGCTAGGGTTAGTGTTAGGGTTAGGCCTAGCATTAGGGCTAGAGTTAGGATTAGAATTAGGTGAAAAAATGGGGTTATAGCTTGGTTTAGGGCTAAGGTGAGGGTTATACTTACAGTTTAGGATTAAGGCTAGATTTAGGGTTAGGATTAGGGTGTGTGTTAGGGATAGGGCTAGGATTAGGGCTAGGGCTAATGTCAGGTCTAGTATTATGGTTAATGATAGTTTTAGGGTTAGGTAATGGCTAGGTCTAATGTAAGGGTAAGGTTTAGGGTAAAGGTCAGGTTCAGAGTTAGGTGCATTAATAAGATCAGGGTCAGAGTAGGGATTGGTTTAGGTTAAGGTCTAGGGTTAAGGCTTGAATTAACATAAGGTTTTGGGTAATGGATAGGGTTAGATTTAGGGTTCAGGTTAGGTTTAGGGTTTTGAGTAGCGTTAGGGAGAGCTGTATGGTTAGGTTTAGTCCTATTGTTAGCATTTGGGTTAGGCTTATGTTTAGGGTAATGGATAGGATTACAGCTAGTGTTGGGGCTAGGTTTATGGTTAGGATTAGGGCTAGAGTTAGAGTTAGGGTTAGTGTTAGGTATAGGTTTAGGGGTAGTTTTAGGATAAGTGTTAGGGTTTGGGCTAGGTTTAGGTCTAGGGCAGGCTTAGGGTTAGAGCTGGTATAGGGTAAACGTTAAGGTTAGGTCTATGGTTACCATTAGGATTATGGTTAGGGTTATGGTAATGATTAGAGTTAGAGCTAGCATTTGGGCAATGGTTACTGTTAAAATTAGGATTAAATTATAGTTAGGGATAGGGCTATGTTAATGTTTAGAGTTAGGATTCGAGCTAGGTTTAGAGATAGTGATAGGGTTTGAGTTACTTAATTCAAATTTATTTGACATAATCCTGGATTCATCTTTAGCTAACCTTAAACTGTTTCCCAGATTTAGGTCTTTTGGTCCAAATGTTTGGTTTCAGGAACAGTTAATATTTTCATTTTACTTCTTTTTGACCTATACAAGTAAGTGGAAATAGACATGGAAATCAAACAGGGTTTATGCTAGTTGCTTGAAACTGCGCACACACCCACAACTCTTTGTGGGGACACTGTGGTATATTCTTTGTGAGTGTAGGCCTAAGCTGAGGCAAGCAAAAACAACTTTATTCGAGAGCCCTTTAGGAGAAAGCAAGGAAATATGCATGCACTGAAATTCCTCCCATAATTATTTGGTCAGATTTGTTTGAAACTGAGTAGAATTCATTATTTAGCTTGCCTCACAAAGCTCTCCAAGTGTGAGACTTCTAGGATCAATGGTTCTCTAATCAGGTTAGGGTTAGTGTTAGGTTTAGGTTTCAGGCTAGGGTTAGATGTAGTGTTAGGGTGAGAGTAAGTTTTGGACAAATTTCTTTGATACTTGGAAGGAGACATATTTTACCTACCTTAATATGCTCCCCAGGTTTGGGTCTTCTTGTTTCTATGGTTCGCTATCAGGAGCACTCTGTATTTTAAGGTTTCAATTCATATTGACCCATAGGTAAATGAAAATGGAGGTTGAAATCAAACCTGGTTGGTGCTAGCTGCTAAAAACTTCAGACACTAAATCAGTTCTCTGTGGGATCTCTCTGGTTTGTTCCTTGTGAAAGTAGCCTTAAGATGAAGATGGCAAAAACAGCTTCATCCTAGAGCCCTTTTGCAGAAAACAGAGAAATATGCATGAACTGAAATACCACACCAATTATTTGGCCATATTTCTTTGATACTACATAGAATTCATCTGAGTGTTTAGCCCACTAGGCTTCTCAAGTTTGGGACTTCTATGACCACCATTCTTTTAAACAGGTTAGGGTTTGTGTTAAGATTAGTGTTAGGGCTAGTGTTAGAGCTAGTATTAGGGTTAGAGTTAGTTTTGTTCAAATTTCTTTAATACTGGGAAAGATTCATTTTTCTCCAACCTTACTATACTCCACATGTTTGGGCCTCCGAGGTTCAATAATTCTCTGTAAGGAACAGTTTGTATTTTAAAGTTTCAGTTTATTTTGTCCTATACAAGTAAAAGGAAATGGAGCTGGAAATCAAACAGCATTGGTGCTAGCTGCTTGAAACTTCACACTCCATTAATTCTCTGTGGGCAATCTCTTGTTTGTTCTTGTGAAAGCAGGCCTAAGCTGAAGCATGTAAAAACAACTTTATCCAAGAGTCCTTTAGGAGATAACAGGGAAATATGCATGTTCTGATATACTCCATCAATTATTTGGTCAGATTTCTTTGATACTGCACAGGATTCATCCCTTAGCTTGCCCTACTAGGCTGCCCAGGTTTGGAAATTCTATGGTCAAAGTTTCCATAAAAAAAGTTAGGATTAGGGGAATGGTTAGGGTTAGAGCTAGTGTTAGGGTTAGAGTTATTTTTATTCAAAATTCTTTGATACTTGGCTGGATTTATCTTTTAGCTAGATTTACTCTGTTCCACAGGTTTAGGCCTTCTCCGTTCACAGGTTTGCTGTCAGGAACAATTTGTATTTTAAGATTTCACTTCATTTTGACCTACACGGGAAAGTTAATGGAGCTGAAAATCAAACAGGGTTTGCGCTGCTTGAAACTTCACACACTAAATCATTTCACTGTAGGAACTCTGGTATGTTCCTTGTGAAAATAGGCCTAAGCTTAAGCATGCAAAACAACTATATCCAAGGGCCCTTTAGGAGAAAACAGGGAAATATGCATGTACTGAAATACCTCCCATAATTATTTGGTCAGATTTGTTTGATGCAGTGTAGGATTCATTACGTAACTTGCTCCACAAGGCTCCCAAGTGTGGGACTTCTAGGATCAATGTTTCTCTAATCAGGTTAGGGTTAGCGTTTGGTCTAGGGCTAGGGCTAGGGCTAGAGTTAGAGGTAATTTTAGGGTGAGAGTTAGTTTTGTTCAAATTTCTTTGATACTGGGCTGGATTCATCTTTTAGCTAGCTTTTGTATGCTCCCAAATTTTAAATCTTCTCAAATCAATGGTTGGTTATCATGAACACTTTGTATTTTAAGGTTTCACTTCATTTTGACCTATATGGGTAAATGGAAATGGAGGTGGAAATCAAACCAGCAT
>NW_026007705.1:0-3965 GCF_001458135.2 Marmota marmota marmota
GGAGGACAGTGGTTACCGGGGTGTAGGACAGAGGGAGGGCTGGGACAGGAGTTCACTCTCCAGGGCTTCCACACACTAGATGAGGCCCTCCCGTGTCACAAGGGGCAAATGCCAAGGTCACCCAACTGCAGGTGCCACACACATGTACAAAGTGCCCTGCAGCAGCACCTGGATCCATATTTGAGGGACTGGGCGCTGCACCCTGTCACACTGACACATGCCACCATGACAGTCCACCACCACCGGAAGCAGCAGGCACAGTGGCTTCTGGAAACCAAGTCCGAGAACCATCCCAGGAGGGAGTCAGGAGTTAAAGTCAGTTCACACCTCAACACTGTTTACTAGACGTTGTGGGCCTTCGTCTAGGACAATTCAGAGAGCCCATTCGGGGGGTTCCATGGGGTAGATGTGGTCTTCCCTCCTCTCCAGCAAACTCCAAGCTTCAGAGTAAAGACGTGACACGGGCTGGGGCTGGGGCTTGGTGGCGGAGTGCTTGCCTGGCATGTGTGAGGCACTGGGTTCGATCCTCAGTACCACATACAAAAAAAAAAAGAAAAAGAAATCAAGTCATGCTGTCCATCTACAACTACAAAAAACACTAAACAACAACAACAACAAAAGGCGGGACGCTTCCTTCTTGGATAAGCAGTTTAGAACAAACACAGTGCCTGGGCTCCAGAAGAGAGGGTCCGAATTTTAAGAAATGATCTCGTGGAAGATGGCAAACCACCCTGGCTCTTCTCAGCAAGAGGAGCGCTCACAATGGCCAGGTGTATGGGTGTTCATACCTCCCGGTCCATGGCTGCCTCTGCTCCTCCCAGAACCGTGAGGAGGCAGAATGTGCAGGTGACCAACACAGCGTGGATGAAGATGCCCCAGCCCCCAGGGGTGGCCACCGGTGTGACCGAGGTGAGCCCCAGCCTTCCTTCAGAGACCAGGGCCAGCACCTTCTCTCTGGGTGGTGAAATGACTGTTGCGCAAGGCGGAGAAGGTGAGGCCCCGCTGAAGCAACGACCTTTAGGTTTCGTGGCAAGAAACACAAAGTGCCACTCACACACAGAAAAGGCTCGCCCTTGCCCGTCATCCAGGAAGTGAAAGTTAAGCCCTCCCATTTCACTTTTCAAATTGATGAAATGCTCCTCGTCTGGCAGTTCTTAGGCCGCTGGTGCCTCAAAACTCACGTTTGCAGACTGCCGAGCCTCACTGTTTCCACCACAGGGTTCTTCCCAAGCTTCCTAGACGTGTCTTGGTTTGGAGTCAGAGGAGTGTGTTCCCCCATCTGCATTTCATCTGAAAAGGACAGGGAGGGAGGGTTTCAGCCACACGGAGGGACAGGGAGCCAAAGGACCCAAGGACTCCCTTGGCCTTCCCAGAGCCAGCATAATTATATTCATAAATATCTACAACATATGAAACACACCTCGTAAACGCCAGCTTCACAATCCACAGCCCCGTGGCGGGACGGCAGGAGTCCATTCACAGGTGGTAGAGCACGACCCTTCCCGACGGAGAACACAGGACAATGTAAACCAGGAGCGAGCGCCCAGCTGAAAACTTAGGAAATCTCGCAGGGCCCTGCTCCCCGCCACCCTCAGCGCCTGTGAGGAAGGCAGTCCCAGGGCCAGCCAGGCCAGCACTGCCTCAGCCACCTGCCACCCACAGCACCCCCAATCCACAGGCACAACCCCATTCTGTTCCCAAGGTGGTCTGCCAGAATGAGGGCAGAGAGAAGAGGTGAGCTACAGAGGCTGTCCCTTGTTCCGTGGTTTATGTTTGCAATGACAATAGGGCCAGGGTGACAGGAGCAGAGGGTAAGAGCAGAATCAAGCCAGGGTGAAACACACGGGATCTCCCAGAAGTCAGGAAAGGAACAGGGGCAGGGGCATTACACATAGCTTTTAGCTTCTTTTCTTCTTTTTTTCTTCTTCTTTTTTTTTTTTTTTGGTTGTTGTTGTTGTTTTGTGTTTTTTTTTTTTTTAACCAGGGATTAAACCCAGGTGCATTAAACTTTTTTAATGTATATTTTATTAGAGACAAGGTCTCGCTGAGTTGCTTAGGGCCTCGCTAAGTTGCTGAGGCTTGGTTTGAATTTGTGATCCTCCTGCCTCAGCCTCCTGAATCACTGGGATTGTAGGTGTGTGCCACCATGCCCAGCTAAACTAATGTATATTTTGTAAAATATTATTAACAAGTTAAAAAATATAATTTTGGCAAAATATTCATAAATATCTACAACATATAAAACATACCAAGACTCAATCTTCCTTAGTACAAAATACTTCTCACAAATCAACCAGAAAAACCTCCAGTCATCTTACGTAAAAAGAGATAAAGTTTAAAAATAAAGACAAAGATTAAAATATCACATAAATATAAGGCACTATGTAATATAATGTTGATAGTCATTATTATCTTAAAGGAAATTCACACAAAAACATGACATGCGTTTTTTTATTGACTTATTAAAATAACTGCAAGCTTGGTGAGCACAATTTTGAAGAAGGCCTGGATCTTCTGGTAGCATTGGCTGTCGCTTGACCAGAGAGCAGTTCTTCAGGAGCAGCTGACAATTTAGGAAGCAGACCTCTGTGTCCCAGCGATCCCACTCTGCACTGGAGCCAGTGTGCAGGGCACGCCCCCTGCTGCCGTCCTCAAACCTGGAAAGCAATCCAAAGCCAGCTCAGCACTGGGGGCCCTGGAGCACTCTCTCAGCGGGTGCCAGCCCTCTCCACACAGAATGAGGTCCACCTACACTTGCTAACATGGTAAAGAGTCTGGCACAATTTGTCTGAGAGGACGAATTGAAGAAATGCAGAGCACTCAAGGAAAGATTTCTGGAAAGATGCAGACCAAAAAAATGCTCATGGCAGCCAGCTCTTAGGGATGAGGTAGGCGATGCAAAAAGCAGAAATTTCACTCTTCACTATGGGCCACTGAGTAGCCTTTCAAACTTTGCCCAGAACATGCACACCCGACTTTTATAAGAAATAACTTAAAAATTAGAGAAGTTAGATTATAATCAAAGGAGAGATATGACAGCCTATCAATATACCAATGTATTTTAACAGCCCTGGATGCAGAAGAAGGTCTGACGTGAAGGCCCGTAAGTGTGAAAGAGCCATTGGACGTGTTTTCAGCACGTCCCTGTTAAGTGGAGAGCCCCTACTTTAGCAGACGCCACCAAGGTGTCGAATCCGTGGACAGATTGCTCTCTCTCCAGGTCATCCCTCCACAGCAGGGCCTCTGGGGACTTGCTAGAGTTTGTCATCTTTATGAATCGAGTTTCCCAGTCTTTCTACTGCTGTCCCTTCCAAATGCTGCCCTCCCCAGTCCCACCGCTGCCTGTTCCAACCGTGGCTCAGCCACGGCCATGCAGTCTAGGGAGGGAGACTGAAATTCAGTGTCTGAGCCAGAACAAGTCAAGAGCATGAAAGGAGTCCAATTAATAACTCATTCTGGGGTAAAAGGCGTAGATGTGAACTTTCCTGGGAAAGACAGGGTGCACAGTGAGGCCTGGTGAGGAATATCCTTCTCTGGCTGCTCCCTTGTGTGAATAAGCCAGTCCACCGACGGCTTCTTTGGGACAAATGTCCATCTTGGTCCAATCAGCTGCACTCAGGTGGACAGAGCCACAGGTGGAACCAATGGCCTGGCAAGCCTCTGGACTCCTAGCTGGGGTAAGCACAGGTAGCAGGTACTGCCCGGGGCCCCAAGAGGTGCCTATGAAGCTGACGAGCAGAGTTGGGGAGCCCACACAGGCTCCCCCCTGTAAAGTCCCCTGGAGTGGGGGAAAGAAGACCAAGGCGAGAAGGCAGCGTTCCCAGGGACTCCTGAAAAAGGTTCCAGTGCCTAAAGGTCATGGCTTCAGGGGCCCCTTGGAAAGCCCAGCTCCTTCCCAGCAGAGGGCTGGCAACACCCGAGATTCTAGAGCTCTGTGGACCCCTCTTCTGGCTCGCATCATCCAA